>NC_051270.1:37870472-37930472 GCF_015220745.1 Sebastes umbrosus | reverse complement strand
GCTCTGCGGTCCAGTTGATGAAATGAGCCTCACAGAGCAGACTGCTACAGAGTGCGTTGACCTGCAGACATTTGAGAAGCATGGCTGCCTTGTAATGTTGATGATGCTGTTTCAGTCAGAGCCGGCCTGAGATGTTTGTCGGCTGAAAGAAACTTTAGCAAGATAAGGTCATGCCACAAAACGTCTGTGTGCAGCGGATGTTGCAGCCGTGCAAGCAACCGACCTACGAGGTCACGCACACCTACGTTGATTTCCATCAAAGCACTGGAAGGTGATTTGTGTGCTTAAAAGTCAAACTGTCTTACCTTGGACTTCCAAATGGGTAGATTTCTTATCATTCATTTTTTGACTTTTACAGTATAATAAATGTGAATACAAATGTGAAAATATATAAATCAAAACATAAATTGTATCAAAGCATTGAAGGAAATTGTAATGCAACAAAACCACCATCGATAACTAAATGACTTTTATTTCACGAGGTACCATAAATATAGAGACTGATATGTTGTGATCCATTAATATGGTCAGTAAAATTCCCCACCGAAATACGGGTACATTATTACATTTCTCCAACAGAGGGCAGCGGTGATGCACTGCAGGGGTCCCAGCAACAGAGAGCACTGTTAGTTTTTTTGTATTCCTTGATGAAACAATGAGTATAACAGGCATATAGTGCATGGACAGAGTATTAGTGGCTTTGACTGCAGGAGTGGGTTGTTATGATACAATAAGTGCAAAAACTTTTTTTTGCAATAATGTTTTGTTTTTTTCAGAATGAAAATGTGCATTAAAACAGGTGGATGGAAACACACTCTCTGACACTTGGAATTGGAACACAGACATCATAATTAATATTATCCATAGCTGCCATTTTCCTTCTATGACCAAGTTTGTTTTGTCTAAAAATGCAAATGGACTAATTTACACTAAAAAATATTACATATTAACATAAGCCTACAACATTTTGAAGTAAAATTTGACATTTTTAGACAAAACAAACTTAGTTCCAGATCTGTTGGTGTTTAGGGGTGACAGAAAGTAAAGAGCAGAATATATACCAGCAATGTGTCTAGTCAGGATTTTATTGTATTATTTGTCTGACTATAATGTGGTTGATTAAAGCTGAAATAGGTGAGATTGGAGCAAATATGATTAAAAAAAGTTATTTTTATAAAACGGTCGCTATATCGTGTCAGTAGTACATGAGACAAGTAACCTGAAAATATCATGTTCCTCTGTGTCCTCCGGGGCTCCTATCGGCATCTGCAAGATTTCACAGACCGGAGGAAAACAAGCAGTAAGAGCTGATCTGAGGTCTGCTGTCCAGCTGCTGTCTATGAGAGCCGGCTGTCAATCACTCTGAAACTCCGACCAAACGGTCAAACTAGGCAGCGCTGATCAAATATGAATCAATATAATGTTACATTAATGCCTATTTCTCTCCTCAGATGTTTTCAGAATCATCTTGTAGTGCACGGTTTAGCTATAAAATGAGAAAGTTTGTGACGCCGCCGCCATTGTAAAATCTGGTGAAGGAACCCCAAGTTCCGGTCACTTTTACAGCCTGAAAACAGAGCCATGAGGAGGTGCAGAAGTGTAGTTTTCTCTCAGAACACTTGAATTACAATATGCTGAAAGGTTATTATGGAATCTTTGCCCAATGATGCCAAAAATATACTGCCTACTGAAGCTTTAATTCATGAGCACTTTCTGAGACACCAGGGAGACGGAAAACTGCTGTTTAAAGACTCCTACAATAAACACAAACTGACAAATAGCCTCCCTTTATGATGTTAGTTTTTTTTTTTTTTTTTTTTAATAAAAACTCAAATAGATGTGGGATTTCAAGATATCCAACAAAACATAAATTACTATCATTCCAAAATATAAAGAGCTATAAAGAGACCCGATGCATAGGGTCAGTGGGATGTCACTCAGCAAGTACACAGGAAATAACTGGGGTTACTAAATGGGTGGTACTTAATAAATATACAGCTCAACATCTGGAGCATCTCAGACAGATGATAACTACCCTTCTCCCACACAGACAAGAGTGTTTTTCTCATTGAGAGGAAAGAAATGTGATAATTAATTGAGAAATATTTTGAATTGGTTAGTTGTTTAATTGTAAACCAATGAAGTCTGATGAACTTTGGCACAATTTAACTGTGTGTGCCAGTGTCTGACTTTCATATTAATACTAACTATTAGGGGTGTGACGATTCACTCAGCTCACAATACAATACGATAGGATACAATACAATATGATACGATACGATACACGATATTGGGTTCACATTCTCGATACGATACAATATTATAACAATAATTTTAACAAAACTTGAATGATGAAAATATATGACTGAAAAAATAGCCTTTTATTCAAAAAACACAAAATGCAAAACAATGCTGTTGTTTGCCCTATAGTTAAATTTTTTATGGTATCAGTCCTTCCTCCTGTCCTCCATCAGTCAGTATCAGTCTTTCCTCCTGTCCTCTGTCCTCCATCAGTCAGTATCAGTCTTTCCTCCTGTCCACTGTCCTCCATCAGTCAGTATCAGTCCTTCCTCCTGTCCTCTGTCCTCCATCAGTCAGTATCAGTCCTTCCTCCTGTCCTCTGTGCTCCACCAGTCAGTAACAGTCCTTCCTCCTGTCCTCTGTCCTCAATCAGTCAGTATCAGTCCTTCCCCTTGTCCTCTGTCCTCCATCAGTCAGTATCAGTCCTTCCTCTTGTCCTCTGTCCTCCATCAGTCAATATCAGTCCTTCCTCCTGCCCTCTGTGCTCCATCAGTCAGTATCAGTCCTTCCTCCTGTCCTCTGTGCTCCACCAGTCAGTAACAGTCCTTCCTCCTGTCCTCTGTCCTCAATCAGTCAGTATCAGTCCTTCCCCTTGTCCTCTGTCCTCCATCAGTCAGTATCAGTCCTTCCTCTTGTCCTTTGTCCTCCATCAGTCAATATCAGTCCTTCCTCCTGCCCTCTGTGCTCCATCAGTCAGTAACAGTCCTTCCTGCTGTCCTATGTCTTCCATCAGTCAGTATCAGTCCTTCCTCCTGTCATCTGTCCTCCATCAGTCAGTATCAGTCCTTCCTCCTGTCATCTGTCCTCCATCAGTCAGTATCAGTCCTTCCTCCTGTTCTCTCTCCTCCATCAGTCAGTATCAGTCTTTCCTCTTGTCCTCTGTCCTCAATCAGTCAGTATCAGTCCTTCCTCCTGTCCTGAGAAAAAAGGTTGTTATTTTACGAGAATAAAGTCATAACTTTACGAGAAAAAAAGTCGTAATATTACGAGAATAAAGTCATAACTTTATGAGAAAAAAAGTCATAATATTACGAGAATAAAGTCATAACTTTACGAGAAGAAAAGTCGTAATATTACGAGAAGAAAAGTCGTAATATTACGAGAATTAAGTCGTAACTTTACGAGAAAAAAGTCGTAATATTACGAGAATAAAGTCGTAACTTCATGAGAAAAAAAGTTGTAATATTACAAGAATAAAGTCATAACTTTACGAGAAAAAAAGAAGTTCAGAATACCAAAGACAGTCCTTATTTAGTTCAGGCGAAATTGAAAAAATTAAATCATTGTCTGAAATATAAATGCACATTATGGGATTATCTTCATGATTGAAGGCATGATTTGTTCTTTTGGAGATATAATAATAAAAATTATACCAACATCTTTTTGTTTTGGTTAATTTTAGACAGACACGGTAGTCACAGTTGTTGTCTTACACTCATTACTTCGAATAAAAAGCAGAAAAATACAAGGATTATAAGGACATAATACGTCACTTACACCATAGGTTCACCATAGGAAAATGCATATTTCCTATGGTGGTTTCCTATAATAATATTTTTTTATATTAAATCGTAGTTTTGGACAGTTGTGAGCATTAAGTGTGTGCTTGTGTGATTGTGTGCATGCGTGCGTGCGTGTGTGCAGGTGTCCTGTCAGACAGACGGTGAGGACATTTGAATGCTCCCAGTAAAGACCTAATTTGCCTCTGGACTATCCAGAAAGCAGCCAGCTATTTCAACACCAGTTAATGTTGTTTGCTCTAGTAATTGATGGATTATTAATGCTGTCAGCCAGCACACAAGACTGGAGGCAGACTTGTTGAAAAAAAAAAAAGGCAGATGTGTTACGGTTTATCTTTCAGTCCAGATCCAAATATTGGCCTGCCTGAGAGGCGGATTCAAACAAACAAAGGTCCGATTTGAAAGATTTAAAATTAATTCAAATGGGCCTGTCTCTTCTCTCCTCTCCTGTCTGACCATGACACGCACACAAACACACACAAACACACACACACACACACACACACACACACGCGCACACACGCACACACACACACACACACACACACACACACACACACACACACACACACACACACACACACACACACACACACACACACAGCCCTGTACTTCTATCTTTGTGAGGACACTCATTAACATAATGCATTCCCTAGCCCCTTACCCTAACCTTAACCATCACAACTAAATGCCTGACCCCAACCTTTACACTAACCCTAACCTAAACCTAAACCTAATTCTAACCTGGACCTTAAAACCAAGTTTGAACCCTCAAAAAGGCCTCTGAAGGTCTGTCCGAAGGTGAGGACCGGCCAAAATGTCCTCACTTTCCAAAAATGTCCTAATTCTGAAGGTTTAAAACTCAAATTGGTCCTCACAAAGATAGGTGTACAAGAACACACACACACACACACACACACACACAGCCAACAGACCCACAGCCAGGGCAGAAGAAACACCTCTGGGAACGCCAACAGGGACCAGTAGCTCCGTCGACAGGGAGACCACAGGGCAGGAGAAAACGCTGCCGTCTGCCCATCTTAGATGTGTCTGCGACGAATTGGCGAGCCTCTCGGCTCTTGTCTTTGAACAGTTCACACATACGTAGCCCTCGAGTGCCGATTTTGTGAGCACCGAGCCAATGATCTGATCTGGGACTTTTGCCAGGGAGCTCCAAAAACTGTCAGCTAGTGGAAAATCAGGGTTAAGTCTCGTAGTGTGAACAAGACATGACTGTTACAATTAGTCCCTATTGTGAGAATGGGAATATTGGTACTTTAATTCAGTCAATTGACCATTCTTCACTGACAGCCACTATAATCTGACTGTTGAAGGCCACTTTGATTTGGTTGCAGCTGCAGCAGGTGATAACTGCTGTCTGCTGGTGTTAAATGTGTGCACTATCTTAAAGCAAGTCTCTGACAGAGACTTGCTTTAAGATATTACCACATCTTCAATTTGAATGTTTCTATCTAATGTTCATCAGAAAACGTAGGTCACTACATTCCAAGGATGCCAAATGTTGTAAAGGTTGTGAAGCCCTCAGAGACCAACGTGTGACAATATAAAAGAACATCAAACTGATATTTGAGCTTGTCTTGTCATTGAAGAGAGATGTATACAGATTAAAGGTGAGGATGGAGCGTCTCAGTCCTGTGTGGATGTACATGTCTGGATTAGCACCAGTCACAGGCTGTGGGATGTTACGATTGTAGGTGTATATGAGTAACCCCGATCCCATCAAGCACATTTATAATTATGTTGCTCAATGGGACATAGAAACTTAGCTAGTTCAACTCTCTTGATTACTTACAGATTATGTTGCTTTATGCTGTTTATAATTCCCCAAAAACCCAACAATTTGCATTATACTATGAACTAGAATGGCACTCGGAGACCGCAGACCTCCGCCAAGGTGCCCAAGTACGATTGCCCCCACCCCCTCCTTGCAGCTTGCGCCATCATCCACGTGAATTTTTGTTTATGTTGAGATCAGCTGTACGTAGCGGCGCATCGTAAAACACTAAAACTCACCTAAACTGTCGTCGTTACTCTTTCCAACAATCAGAGTTTAATGAGTAAAAACGCTGAATCTACAGTTGTCTCTCTCTCTGAAGGAAAGAGGTGGGGTCATGCGTCATCAAGGCATCATCAGTTACACTGCCCATGTGTTATACCCAGAGGTCTTAATGTTCTGGCTGATCGGAATCCTTAAAAAAGTCCTGAATCCGGATCATGATCCGGATCGCCACCAAAATCAAATGGATTGTTCATTGTGCCACACCCCACCCCTCCTAAAAATTTCATTCAAATCCATCACAGACTTTTGGAGTAATCCTGCTAACAGACAAACCAACAAACCAACAAACCAACAAACCAACAAACCAACAAACCAACAAACCAACGCTGGTGAAAACATAACCTCCTTATATTACCTCGTAACCTCCGGAGGTAATAATCAGTGTCACACATACTTTTTTTAACTGAAAAAGTACCTGAATGATAAAAGACAATGTTATTACAGAAACACAGATAACAACACACCGTACATTTAGGGGATCATGATTTTATTGTCAACTCGCCTTAAGTTAGACTTTAGCCATGTGCACAGCACATACAGTGTGACACTTTATCAGGCCCCGTATAAAACTACAGGACAAATTGATAAAAGTAGTTGATACAAAATTGTCATAAGACCACAGGACTCAAGAATTATAGATAGGACAGTATCATATCATCACTTCACAAAAGAAAAAATCCTGTCCCTGAACGCAGATGTCCAGGCGGCAGAGTGAGAAAGACAGTTCATATGTAGATGTGTCAGAACCAGTTTGAGCAGTGAAATCCGGTCAGTTTTGTAACTATAGTCTAACTTTAGTTTGTTCCAGAATGGACCGTGTTTACAGATACACACCCAATTTCACTTTAAAATCATCAAATTTCCACTCACTTTGAATGGTCACTTCACTCAAATTGCAAAAAAAACAAAAAAAAAAATGTTCCCTTCCATCTAGCCATGCAGATAGTGTCTTTTTTAACCAGTTTGTTTTTTTCATCCATCTCTTGTTGTGCTTACAGAATAAAAAAAATGACATTTAAATAACTTCACAGCAACATCTAAAAGAAAGTAGTTCCAGTCAAAACGGATTGTTATCCCGCATAACAGGGATGCTGTTTTTAGTGTTTCAAGAAGGAGGTCTTAGAGAAGGATATCTCAAAACCTGGGCATGTAAAAACAAAACTATCTGCAGGACCAGATATCACTCGGTAGGTAGGTGAGGAAATATATTTTTTGTAATTTGGGTGAATTGACCCTTTAACAGCTGTTAAAGAAGAACTTTAACAACTACATTGGTCTTGCTTGGACTAAAGCTGAATAACCAAATGAGCAGCCGGAGTAGAGGACTGGCTCTGGGTCAGTGACAGAGGGCAGAAAGCGATTCTATTGTAAACATGATGCCCGCCATGCAAAGCAGTGATACCGGAGAACACTGAGCACAAATGTGAGCGCCAGACACACCAGTAGACCAGCAGAACATCGCTGCTGACCGGCTGAGATGTTGCAGAGGAGTTTTAAACAGCCCCATGTTAACAAGAGATGCTACTGGACTAGCAGACTGACTTTTGCACTTATTCTAACAACAACCTGACATATATCTCACAGTAGTGATCCCGCCTGGCTTGGATCGGCCCTCCGCATCCACAGCTGGTTTGCAGGAATCACAGCCTAAAGCCACCACAGCGACAGTTTTGCATGATATTTGCTTGAGCTATTTGCAACTTAATACCTAGCGTGTGCGTTCGGTCGGCGTGGCCTGCCTCTGCGCGCTGATACATCATCACTTCTACTGCAAGCACTCTCACTCAACAGAGAAAAAAACAGTACAATCCCAAACAGGAGTCAAGGCTGGTTACAATAATATGTGCTTTGTGGAATGTTGAAAGTGAGATTTCAAGATAAAAGACTGAATAAGAAAACAGGACGGCGTAGCAAAAAAGGAAACAAAAAAGAAAGAAAACAGGTAAAATGTCACCAGTCCTTTCTTTGACCTGGGATGTAGACGATCAGTGGATTTATTCATCAATTTGCACTAAAGTGAGCCAATCAAACGCAACTTCCACCCAGCTCTGTTGGTTTTTAAAACTGCCCGCCCCCCTCCCCCCCCCCCACCCTCCGAAAGGAATACCAGCACCTTCAGTTACTTAGAGGTTATATTTACAAAATATATAAAGAAAAATATAGGGTTACCGGCCCGAGCATATAGTACCGTCCAACAGCTGTCTGTAAATATTTCTCCCATGATTATCCTTTCTAAAAGTAAATCGCAGGGTAAAGATAGCTGGAACGTGACAAGGCGCAACTAGGACAACATGGCCACCAGAGCTGGGCTGTAGTCAACTGGAGAGACTCACGGAGAGACGGAGAGGACACCAACACAAGAGAAGAGACATGTACACTAAACTGAGCTAGTGCATGGGGGCGGCTAGCGCTCGACAAAGTGAGCTTATTTTATCCTGAGTGTGTTGTTGTTCATCACTGCACAGGGAAATAACTGGAGGGGGAAATGCACTTAGTAAATGACACTGACGTATAGGCTGAGAAAGTCCTTCAAAACTAACGGAAGACCGTGCTTCAGGATACTGAGATCATTAAAGGGATGGTTCCACTTATTTGCTTTCTTGCTTTTTTTCCTGCCAACGTCACGGTGACAAGATGTGATTTGTGTACGGATTAAACAAATGAGATATAACGTGTTAGTTTAAAGGTGTTCAACTGGCACAAAGCCGTCCTGCTTCATACCCAGCAGGCAGACTGATTCCTTCCAGTCCAGTAATAATATCAAAGAGGATGCCGCTCTCTATCTGCAGTCTGATAGGTCTGACCTGAGATTGACAGCAGAAAAGTTCAGAGTTCACCCCCCCTGGCAGGTCTATAAACAGACCAGTGGAGGTCCCCCCCCCCCCCCCCCAACACCACCTCTCCCCGGCAGTAAGATGATACTGTTTCAATTAGGCTCCAGTGCCACACAAAGGAGCTGGAGCTTTTGGCAATCAGTGCCACTTCTGACACCAAAGACACTCACGCCTCATTTATTTTTTAGTCTAAGACTCAAGAAGGTCCTGTTTGGTTGAACCCTAACCACCAAACAAAAACAATTTTCCCATCATTGCAAAGAAAAAAACAACATCATTCAGTAGCAGCAAATATCTGATAAATTAGAAAATGAAAACATAAATTATGTGTTTAGCATCTTTGATCCCCTCTTAAACTCAGTAAAAAGACATCCCCCCTCCTCAAAAAAACATAAATGTTAACATAAATAAAAAAGAAAAATGAATATATACAAAGCTAAAGCAATATGGTACACTTGCATAAGTGAAAGTGCATCATGGTTTGGAGTCCCCCCAAAGTCCCCCTCCCACCCCCCCCCACCTCCTCTGTCTCCATATTGAGGTGAAGTCTATTTATGAGGCCACTAGATTCTTGGCAAGAAATGTGTCACCGGTCATGGCGGGTGACACTCGGTTTCCTCTTTTTTGTTTTGCCGTTCTTACTCAGGGCCGATGAACATCCTCGGGTAGACCGCCGACTCGTAGGCGTTGTAGTTGTTGGCGAGGAGCTTCTCTCTGAACTTACACTCGTTGTTGTAGTGTAACTGAAAAAGAGAAAAGACGGAGATGTGCGCAGTCAGGATTAGTTGAAAATGCTGATTGTTTTGAGGCAGAGACAAAACAAAGATGACGTGACATTTCTGTGTGTGTGTGTGTGTGTGTGGGGGGGGGGGGATTCTGTAAGTCTGTATTGTTCGTTGTGATTACTATCAAACAATTGCTTTATTCAGACACACAAGACCATTGTACAGTAGCTTGTATATAAAAAATGAGATTATCAAATGATGAATGATGTGAGTGAGGCAGGACTCAGGATCACTGAGTGGAAGAATAGCTGGTGAGCTGGAATCACGAGGCTCTTTACAATTGAATTTAGTCATTCTATCTCTTGTTGTTAACTAGAATGGCAATCGGAGAGCGCAGACCTCCGCCAAGGTGCCCGAGTAACGATTGCCCCCCCCCCCCCTCCGTTCAGCTTGTGCCATCATCCACGTGTATTTTTGTTTATATTGAGATCAGCTGTACGTAGCGGAGCATCGTAAAACACTTCATTCAAACTAGACAGAAACAAAATAAAACTCACCTAAACCATCGTCGTTACTCTTTCCAACAATCACCAAGTGAGCTTTGGTCCAACTCAACTGTCATTTCACAGAGTTTAATGTGAAAAACGACAAATCTACAGGTGTCCCCCACCACCCCCCCACTCTCTCTGTCTCTGTCTCTGAAGGAAAGAGGCGGGGTCATGCGTCATCAACGCGTCATCAGTTACACTGCGCATGTGTTATACCCAGAGGTCTTAAGGTTCTGGCTGATCGGAATCTTAAAAAATTCCTGAATCCGGATCATGATCCGGATCGCCATCAAAATCGAATGAATTGTTCATTGTGCCACACCCCACAACAATTTCATTCAAATCCATCACAGACTTTTGGAGTAATCCTGCTAACAGACAAACAAACAAACAAACTAACAAACCAACGCCAGTGAAAACATAACCTCTTCCTAGGCCGAAGGTAACCAGGTAGTTCTATTTGTCCACACATTGGTGATCAGGTGAGGATTGGGTCGCACTAGGTATTCGTAAATTCATCACTAAGTTTGTGGTGTAAGGCAAGTCCTTCTGTAACTACAGCAGCATCACGAGCCGTTACACATTGCATCTGAAAATACCAGTTTGCAGGGGACAAACCATACAATATACGTAAATGCTACAGTATAGTCCCTTTGTACATGTAGGATTGATTTTTTCATACGTCTGCATACATGAAGAAATGTTTTGTGTTTCAGGTCACGGAAGACTAGAAAGGAGCTATATGAATGCAAGTCCATTTACCATATTTTTTTGTAATTTGAGATATATTGTGTTGTTTTTGTCAATTGTAATTAAAAATCTTCCCAGTTTACATCATTATTAAACAGCATTTTGATCAACTGCCAGGTCAAATATGTTAACCGTGTACCATATAACTTTTTTTCACAACAATGACCGGCTCGCTGTACATTATCCCACTTATTACACGGCTACTTACTGAAGAAATCAATATTTTGACACAAAAACAGTCCGCCAGAGTCCGACATCAGAGCTGCGCCCATAGCAACGGTCTGTCATACATAACAACGGTCTGTTATAAATAGCAACGGTCTGTTATAAAGAAATTACAGACCACAGAACGCCGTGATTGACCAATCAGAATCGAGTATTCAACACAGCCGTGTAATAAATATTCAGTAATAACTTCTCTTTCCGTAGAACTAGCCACTAGTGGTGCAACTTGTTTAATTCTAATTTAATTATTAAGTTGGTGATGTGCAAATCTCCATCTAGTTAACACTTATGCAACCTGCTCCTGAACCCCATCTGGATTTTAGGAATTTTCCCGTGAGACATTTTAGTTTCAGCGATTGAAAGCTAACATCGACGGCACCGAGGTCATGCCCTCTGTATATTTTCTGGGAAAAAATCTGGAGGGACAATGGTGATTATTTTTTATGACAGTTCCAGTACTTTTAGACTTAAAGGTAGGGTTGGTAGTACTGTTCAAATATATATATTTTTGTTATATTAGTTTAAATTCACCTTACATCCCTACAGCAATTAATAAATCGAATGCTCTGACAAAAAAAAGGGACCTTCGCTCAATACTAATTGTTACTGAATAGAGCCTGAACACATCACAGTGTAAATCAATGACACCTTTCCGTGTTGAAATCAGCACAATATTCACAATTATAGCATTATCAGGGAAGGTCTCGGGCCTCGCCCCCTCAGCTGTTCAGGTTGGGCCCTAGGCCGGACTACGGTGCAGCGGCCCAACGTGCTTCTCACCCGGGATTGGATCCTGGTCTGGCACGGCAGGGAGGATCCTACTGTAACATTCTAGTTTTTAAGAAATCTTGTCGGTTGTGAGTTTACTGCGTCCCAAACACATTTTCTATCGTCCCTGGGACGCCGTTAGTCTCCAGCCCTGAGTAGAAAAACAAGTACTTTTAATGTTTTCAGAACTTTGGCATCAACTCGGTACCGAAGTATCGGTTCTCGTAACTCCCCTAGTGTGCGTGTCAAACTCCGACACAGAGAGCAGAGGAGTGCGCCTGTAAATGACACCAAAATGTGGTAGAGACTCTCAGTGTCACAGATCATAGTTTTTTTATCACATGACTATTTTGGTACAAATGTTTACTCACCAGCGTGGCGGAGAGCCTTCTGAGGTTTAAATCGACCCACATTTGGTGCTTAATTTTGGACCCTGTTGACGTTCATTATGATAATTGTGGGTGAGTGTCTTTTGGAGGGAGGTCTGAAGGGGACGGACTGTCAATGTTGATGACTTGGTGACGTTCTCTCTAGATTCAGGGACTCTTGGAGCTAGAGCTGCTAGCTAATTTCATTGGAAAAGAGTTTGCAACACTGGACTCAGTTTTTCAGTTGGATAATCTTTAAAATCGAGTGTACTCTGGCTAGTTTCTCAGCATCACCAGCCCTAGCTTTAATGTGTATGTATGTGTATGTGTAAGTCAGTCACAGTGTTGGTGCACTCACAGATCCGTAGAGCTTTCCTCGCCGGTTCATGGCCAGAAAGAGTCTGCTGCGAACGCCCAGCAGAGTCACCACTCCTCTCTCCACCGGAGAGATCTGCAAAAGACCTGCAGGGAAAAACAAAGCACACACACACACACACACACACACACAGTCAAACACACCGGTCTGCTGGAGGGAACCAAACCTGCTGCTCCGCACAGACACTGACATACATTACAGGACGTGTGTCCCCGAAGATGAGCTGTTTACTCAGAAAGCTGTAGGATTCAGTTTCTATCTGAGATTCGAGCTGTAAATGCTGATGAGCACTGACATATTTAAACCTTTTACAGGTGATGCAGTGTGTCAACTATGTGATGCTCAGTAACACAAGTACATTCATTTTAGTTAGGTATGGCAGCCTGATCTCATTGTAGATTTTTGTCAATAAAGGGTGAAGAATTGTGAACTGTGTGAACTCAAACTGTCAATTCAAACAGAATTTTACAAGTACAGTAATGAAATCCTGATCTTAACCAAGGTGATCTAACCGAATCCCAAAACTGGGCTTAAACATGACTAAAATATCTCAGAATATTTTATGAAAAATAGAGCTGTCACATTCAGCTTGATGTCATGTGACAATTTGTGGCTTACGGAAGTCACAAAAAGACCAATATTTCCTCTGAGGTTTGGTTGCTAACACGTAACAACTGGCCCAAATAACAACATCTGGTCAGTCATCACTCATTATTGTATTCTTTTGTACATCTGTGGAGGTAAATGACATTAAATGCGGAGCCATTTACTGATGCAGTTTCTCACTTGGCCTTGACAAGCCGGTGGGTTACAGCAGTGTCCTTTGTTCCTGCCATCATTTTACAAATGTTTTACAGTGGCTTGAATTCCTCACAGAGATTTTTCTGTAATGTATCTCCTCGAATCTTTATGCCTTGTCTCAAAATAGTTCAGAGGCAGCACAAAAAACACCCCAACATGTTTGAAGTTCTCCAAGGCAGCCTGTCAATTCCACAGCTCGCCCTTCATGCCACTCAGATAGTAGGAGCACACTTCACAAAGCCGGGATGACAGGGATTAGATTTGACATGAAAGGTAAATAGATATTTGTTATTCTTCGTGTCTGCAAATGCGAGCCCGGTGTATGACCATGTCTTGGCCAGACTGCTGGGGTTAATCTGTCTTAACAGATGGGTCTATGCGCTGTGTCCTAACTTTAGGTGCTGGCTGGTCTGCTGCCTGGATCACAAGCGAGCTCTGGTTACACACAAGTCAGGGCTAGAAAGAACCAGCACACATAATGCTCAGAGGCACTATGGAAGGCCTCCAGATGTTGGATCAATAGCCTCATCTGTAACCAGGAGGAGCAGGAGCTCAGTATTATAGGTATATAGATATTTTTATATCTGGTATATGTTTTTGTACTTTGTACTACTAACTTTTTTACTACCTTTTTACTAACATGTTTTGCACTATGGAACTGTGATGCTGGAAACTTGAATTTCCCTCGGGATTAATAAAGTTACTATCTATCTATCTATCGGTCTAGTATTGATTGGAGTGAAAAGTGAAGGTTTGGATCAGCAGGTGGTTTAGTCAGTGACTGGAAACATCTAAATAATAGGCTATTGTTTTAGTTATTACTTTATATATTCAAAGCGTATAAAAAAACTATTTATCAGCTTTGTTAGTAACTTTGTTGTTCTTGTTGTTTAAAACCAACCATCCTGTGAGAAACTGAGAGTTACAATAAAAACGTCAAAAGTGAGGAAATAAAATAAATAATCAGCTGCTTTAATATCAAATTAATAAATCATTTTAACAAACTTACTGTGTCGGTTTTCGTTGTGTACTCCCGTTATTTTCCCGTCCGGTAACACCTGAATGTGAAAGCCGATTCCCACGTTGCAGTAGAGGCGTCTCAGCCTCTTGATGCCCAGGAGGTAGTCTCCGTCCCGGCTCACCTCCTCCCGCTTCTCCCCCGGGATCCGCGCCAGGGACCGGGAGTACAGGGCCTCCAGGCGGTCCGCCGTGACGTTCAGGCTGGGGGCGCCTCCCGCCAGTCCGGTCACCAGGCCCAGGACCAGGACGGTCCTCAGGGCCGCCAGAGAGCCCATCCCGGGTCGGGCTCTGAAAGCAGCCTCCCGGCGTTTGCCTTTCCAATGAAGCGAGAATAAGACGAAACAGTAGCGGCAGCAGCAGCAGCGGACGCGGCGGCGGCAGCAGCGGCAGCGCGGCGGAGCGGAGCGCGGCGGAGCGGAGCGTGTGGAAGTGTCGCTCATTCCCAGACCGACAGGCGCACTGGTTTACTGCAGCTCCGGAGCGACATTGATCTGCATGGACGCCGCGCAGCCATGCCTCTATATTTATACCTGCAGACACATTACATCACAGCTCCACACTTAGGAGAGAAAATCTTAACAAACTACGTTTTCACAATCAGGACGCAACCAAAACAGAGTGAAATAATAGCTGTGTGTGTTATCTGAGAGAAAATAAGTCACACAAGTTTGTAGAAAAGACATGAATAAAGGCGTTATTATGATAAAAAGAAAACTTCTTTGTGTGATCATTATCAGTAGCAGAATATCATAATTTATGTATGGGAGGATGTAAAATAGGAAACGGCCAAGTTAACAGGCGGTGGTGTCGAGACAGGAGACAGTTCTATAAATGAACAATAACAGGAAAAAACACAGGTCCAATTCAACCAAATGAAAAACGCGCTAACTTAAGACTGGTAGAAGGGAAATCACGTTCCGGCCCTCAGAGAAAACAATGGCAAGACTAAATAGAGAATTTAAGTATGGTTGTCATTGTTGGCCCAAACTTTACACAGCTCTGACGTGACAACTGAATAACTTGTCCAGTTTGTGAACTGTGATATGTGTTTTTGTAATAAAATAAAATAAACATACAGTACATCCTCCTGCTGAAGAAAGAGTCCCATTAGAAACCTGAAACTCTTGACAGTTTTAGTCCTCACAAATGATTTTAGCCTGGTGGTGTGTTGTAAATGTTATTTCATTACACCCTAAAGTTAGTTTTTTTTGTGTATTCTTATTATTTGATTGTATGTTTCTTTTCTGTTCTAAAAGCTTGCCCTTTTCTGTTTCATATCCAGGGACGTTGTTGATGGCTCACACAGGGAAACCCAGCGAGCTCACCATTTTATTTGCAGATGCCACCACTGGACTTTCAGTTTGGTGCATTATAATTGTTTTAAAGGTCCCATATTGTAAAAAGTGAAATTTTCAGGTCTATTATACTATAAAGCAGGTTTAAGTGCTATATATAAATACTGTTAAACTATCAAAAGCTTACTATACGGAGAAATACACACAGCCCGTATTCAGAAATTGTGTGTTTGAAACAAGCCGTTAGGATTTCTGTCCATTTGTGATGTCACAAATATACAATATTTAGACCATTACACGATTTTAAACATAAACATTCTAAATGTGTCCCAGTTTATATCCTGTTGCAGTGTATACAAATAACATCAGCTGACAGGAAGTAAACATGGAACCAAGCTGTTGCCTGGCAATGCAATTCCATTGCAATTCCGTTGCAATTCCGTTGCATGCACTAAAATGGAGCGTTTCAGACAGAGGGTAAATACAGGTATACTCAGGCAGACATTTATGAGGAAAATAATTTTTTTTTTTTAACATTACAGCATGTAAACCTGTTCTAGTAGAAACACAAAATACAAGTATGAACCTGAAAATGAGCATGATATGGAACCTTTTAAGACAGCAAAACTCAAATGCGTCTCTGAAATACTATGTTTTTTTGTTAAATGATTTGTTGTTAGATTATAATAACTAACTGGTGTCATGGCAGCGTGCCTTTGATGTGTGTCATTCCGATGCACTGGTGCATTGCTTTTGATGTCGATTGAAATAAAGCAAACTAAATGGCTCCCCCCCCCTTTATTTCACCATTTCATCAATGCTATTATCCCTGCAATATATGTCAAGCGCTACCATTTACCCTCCCTGTCGAGTGTCCTATTATGTATCTCTATGTTGGAGCACTAAAGGTCTTCCCTGTCTGTCACCCCCCAGAGACAGAGTCCTTTGATCTCTGGGGTGGCTCGGTCCTGCTCCTCATTGACCACGCATGAAACGTTTTCTCACGTTCACATTTGGCTGATCCTCAATGTACGTCGACGTTGTTTCTTTGTGTGCTGCCAAATGGCTCCATGAATGCAGTCAGATCTTAGAGACAATCCCGTGGTGTCGAGGCGCCTAGGTTGATAACTATCAAAACCCCAAAAATGGCTGACATACCAGTCAGGTCCAACAGGACCCAGTCTGGAAGTCTGGTGTACCAAAGCACCCCCCAGGTCGCCTGCCTGGACCAAAACAACGCCAGTAGTCCATCAAACCTCCACGGAGGCTGTCAAGGACCAGAAAAGGGCCATCATATAAAACCAATCGACCTCCAGGCCAACTCGTGGACCACTGGACCTCCAGGACAACTGATGGACTCTTGGACCTCAAGAACAATTTATTGACCACTGGACCTCCAGGACAACTTATGGACTCCTGGATCTTCAGAACAACTTATTGACCACTGGACCTCCAGAACAATTTATTGACCACTGGATCTCCGGAAACACTTATTGACCACTGGACCTCCAGAACAATTTATTGACCGCTGGACCTCCAAAAAAACGTATTGATCAACTTATTGACCTCTGGACCTCCAGAACAAAGTATTGACCTCTGAAGCTCCAGGACAACTTATTGACTGCTGTACCTCCAGAACAAAGTATTGACCGCTGGACCTCCAGAAAAACATATTGATCAACTTATTGACCTCTGAAGCTCCAGGACAACTTATTGACCATTGGAACTCCAGAACAACTTATTGACCACTGGACCTCCAGAACAACTTATTGATCGCTGTACCTCCGGAACAAAGTATTGACCGCTGGACCTCTGGAACAACTTATTGACCACTGGACCTCCAGAACAACATACTGACCAACTTATTGACCACTGGACCTCCAGACAAACGTATTGATCAACTTATTGACCACTGGACCTCCAGAACAAAGTATTGACCTCTGAAGCTCCAGGACAACTTATTGACCACTAGACCTCCAGAACAACTTATTGACCACTGGACCTCCAGAACAACTTTTTGACTGCTGTACTTCCAGAACAAAGTATTGGCCACTGGACCTCCAGAACAAAGTTTTGACCACTGAAGCTCCAGGACAACTTATTGACCACTGGACCTCCAGAACAACTTATTGACCACTGGACCTCCAGAACAACTTATTGACTGCTGTACTTCCAGAACAAAGTATTGGCCACTGGACCTCCAGAACAAAGTATTGACCACTGAAGCTCCAGGACAACTTATTGACCGCTGGACCTCCAGGACAACTGATGGACTACTGGACCTCCAGAACAACTTATTGACCGCTGAACGTCCAGAACAAAGTATTGACCACTAGACCTCCAGAACAACTTATTGAACGCTAGACCTCCAGAACAATTTATTGACCACTGAACCTCCAGAACAACTTATTGATAACAGAATCTCCAGAACAACTTATTGACCACTGGACCTCCAGGACAACTGATGGACTCATCAAGCTCCAGAACAACATACTGACCAACTTATTGACAACTGGACCCCCAGAACTACTTACTGACCACTGGACCACTGGAAAGAGAACTTATGGGCCGCTAGACCCTCAGGACCTTATGGGCTAATGGACTGCTAGACCTTCAAGACAACTGATTGTGAAACTTGCGCAAGATGCTTAAGGTTAGGCATTGACCTTGAATAGTTAAGGTTAGGCATTGACCTTGAAAAGGTAAGGTTAGGCATTGACCTTGAATAGTTTAGGTTAGGCATTGACCTTGAATAGTTTAGGTTAGGTATTGATCTTGAATGGTTAAGGTTAGGAACTGACCTTGCCTAGTTTAGGTTAGGCATTGACCTTGAATAGTTAAGGTTAGGCACTGACCTTGAATACTGACATTGAATAGTTAAGGTTAGGTACTGACCTTTAATATTGACCTTGAATAGTTAAGGTTAGGAACTGACCTTTAATATTGACCTTGAATAGTTAAGGTTAGGCATTGACCTTGAATAGTTTTAGGTTAGGAACTGACCTTTAATATTGACCTTGAATAGTTAAGGTTAGGCACTGACCTTGAACAGTTAAGGTTAGGCATTGACCTTGAATAGTTTAGGTAAGGATAGGTCGTCGGGCAGCGAGTCTTGTGAGAGTTTTTGCAATTTGCGGGTTACCTTCTAGACACAACCACTGGTTGACCACAGGATCTCCAGAATGACCGACGCAACACTGGACCTCTAGAATCTGAGCCGGGCGGTTCAGAGTGTTCCTGTAAGTGAGGACCTGAAGACGTTTGTGTGCCGACCAGACCAGCAAGTCCTGTTCTGTTGCTGTCCATGGTTCTGTAATCTCCTATTAACACTTTAAAATAACATTAAGTTGAGGTGTTTCTCTCCAGTCACGCTGGGTTTTGTAAGTTACAGTATGTACAGCTTTATATTTTGTTTATGTTGTACTGAAGCCATTGTGGTTTTAGGTTGCATGTACGCAATGAATTATGCTGAGGGAAAGAGGTTTTAGATTTCACTGGGTGACAGCTGCAATTCAGATCCTAAAATGTCTCAACATTCAACACAAGCATTCGTTCACTGACTTGTTTATTCAACACTTGCAAAGCTATGCACTGCATCTTCTTTATAATTCATGAACACAGGACAACGACATGGCTTTTTTATTTTACTTTCAATCAAAAAGAATTATCACTGATTATAACTATGGAAACCATGCTTGTGTTGACCCAGGCACAGCACAGTCTCCCTTTGTCTTTTTGCTGGGCCCGAGCATTTTTTCAACCAAAAATCAACCTTAAAGGTCCCATATTGTAAAAAGTGAGATTTTTATATTATAAAGCCGGTTTAGGTGCTTTATAAATACTGTTAAACTATCAAAACACTCACTATACGGAGAAACACACACAGCCCGTATTCAGAAATTGTGCGTTTGAAACAAGGATTTCTGTCCATTTGTGATGTCACAAATATACAATATTTAGACCATTACACAGTTTTAAATGTAAATATTCTAAATGTGTCCCAGTTTATTTCCTGTTGCAGTGTATGTGAATAACATCAGCTCACAGGAAGTAAAACATGGACCCAAACTGTTGCCTATCAACGCAATTCCGTTGTAATTCCGTTGAAATGCACTAAAACGGAGCGTTTCAGAAAGAGGGTGAATACAGGTATGTTCAGGCAGACAATATGAGGAAAATAAAGTTTTTTTTTAACATTACAGCATGGGAACATGTTCGAGTAGAAACACAAAATACAAGTATAAACCTGAACATGAGCACGATATGGGACCTTTAAAAGCTGGAAGACCCTCAGAAAAAAAAGTGGTGTACATAAAGTGTACATACAGTGCACAGAAAGTGAGTTCATCTTCTGAATGTTGTGTTCATGGAAACTTAATTTAGTCATTATTCTGGAAAAATTCAAACTATAATTCTTTCCCTTATTCCCCTTTTTATTCCTTGCATATATGCTGCAGTAATAACCAGCTAATATAGTCTAACCATCTAATGTATGAGACACTAAACATTAATCTGTTCAGATATCAGCCGGAATTCATGTCACACATGTCTGTAAGGTGTGAAAAGGTGTGCTACCTGTGTAATATGTATATCCAGTGTCATGTTCTGTGTATCCAAACAGAGGAAGAGAGACATTTCCTCTGATATTGTTGGCACAGTACAGTTGGATGCCGGCCAGCTAGACAGCTGTCACTGAACTGCTGCCAGACTGGATTCGCTAAGTGACTTGTACCGATGAATTTGTCTACATTACGTAATTCCCTGAATAAAATGCTTAGCTTTTATTGCCACATACTGTCTTTCGAAGGACTTCTGTAGAATAATTTCTCATCCAGGCTTATGTGTAGTTTTTAAAAGCAAAACATTTAAGTAGCTTTTTTTTTTCTAAATATTCAGATGATTGGGGTAAATATGTCAAACGTGTTTGTAACTGTGTTCAACTATGGTTTAAAGGTCCCATATCGTGCTCAATTTCACGTTCATACTTGTATTTTGTGTTTCTACAAGAACATGTTCCCATGCTGTAATGTTAAAAAAACTTTATTTTCCTTATACTGTCTGCCTGAATATACCTTTATTCACCTTCTGTCTGAAACGCTTCGTTTTAGTGCATTTCAACGGAATTGCGTTGCTAGGCAACAGTTTGGGTCCATGTTTACTTACTTTCAGGTGATGTCATTCACATACACTGCAACAGTAAATAACTGGGACGTATTTAGAATGTTTATTTTTAAAACCCCCTAATGGTCTAAATATTGTATATTTGTGACATCACAAATGGACAGAAATCCTAACGGTCTAGCGTTTTAATAGTTTAACAGTATTTATATAGCACTTAAACCTGCCTTATAATATACAAAGACATGAAAATCTCCCTTTTTACTATATGGGACCTTTAAAGTGGTGTCCTTCAGCTGAGCTTTTGAAAACTTTTCATTCTGTTGGTGAAAAGATGAACATTCTGATATGTGTTGAAACATCACTTTGGGCATGAAGAATAACACTTTATGTCCTTTGCTTTTTTTTAATACTACTAAAAAGTCTGAAATGGTTGGATATTTCCTGTTTTTACTGGCTGCAGGCTTCCTGCAGAAGGCACTGAGCAGCTCTGCCAAACTGAGACTGCATGGTCAAATCACATGCACATTTACAGGAGGCAACGGACCACTGGTGTCTGGTAGAGAGGCAGCTATCTGCCTCTAGGGGTCACTGTTTACAAGTGAACACTTCTGTACTGCATTCAGGGACCATGTTTATGTTTAAACCTAATAAATAATAACAAAATGAACAAACTGTCCTCAGTGCTGTGTCACATCTTTGTAAGAAGACTGCTTAAAAAGTCCCATTTGCAACATTCAGTACCAGCAGAGAGCAAGTCTACTTGTAATACACGTGTAACATGATGATGACAGCATAACAAACACCCTGTAGTCATTTGTGTAAAAGGTGTGTGCACTTAAAGAAAAGTCAGATTAAGAAAAAAGTACCTCTTTCCATTAAGGCACTCCTTTTAAAGGGGTTATAAGTTGTAAATAACAACTTCATTAAAGGTCCCAAATCATGCACATTTTCAGGTTCATACTTGTATTTTGTGTTTCTGCTAGAACATATTTACATGCTCTAATGTTAAAAAAAACCTTTTATTTTCCTCATACTGTCTGCCTGAATATCTGTATTCACCCTCTGCCTGAAACGCTCCGTTTTAGTGCATTTCAACGGAATTGCGTTGCTAGGCAACAGTTTGGGTCCATGTTTACTTCCTGTCAGCTGATGTCATTTACATACACTGCAACAGGAAATAAACTGTGAAGCATTTAGAATATTTACGTTTAAAACCACCTGATGGTCTAAATATTATATATTTGTGACATCACAAATGGACAGAAATCCTAACGGCTTGTTTCAAACTCACAATTTCTGAATACGGGCTGTGTGTGTTTCTCCGTATATTGAGGGTTTTGATAGTTTAACAGTATTTTTTATAGCACTTAAACCTGCTTTATAATATAAAAGACATGAAAAACTCACTTCTACAACATGGGACCTTTAATGAATTATAATAGTCATTTTTAGATCAGTTATAAGTTATAACTTTAATAAGAACATCTTTTTAAGGTTAAAAGGATTGTGAATCCTTGATAAATATACATTTATAACATATATATATATATATATATATATATAATAAATGTTTAATAAGTTGTTAATGAATAGATTTTGGTCCGGATCCTCTGTAGCCAGAAGATAACTTTTCACACAGTCCAGTCCAGTCAAAATTATTTTTCACAACCCCAATGTGTTCTTATTAATGGTTTATAACTGTATAATCTATTTATAAATGTATTTATTTCTTATAAGGCAGGTCATTAGTTACAACTTGTAAACCTTTATAAAGGGTGGCTTTATTAGAGAGGCCTTTTACATGAACACACAGATTTTCCAGGGAACACCTAGAAGGACAAACATGTGTCCCATTAAGTCCCAGCTTACTGAAGCTGTGGGGAAAGGGATCCTCTGTGGCTCACCCTCTGAATGATAGGCTCACAATGATTTAAGTAATATGTAATTCACATCCAAATGCTCTCCAAGGAATCCTTCAGCCCGGCGAATATTACAGCTGAATGTGTTTTTTATTGCCCGGCCGGTAACTCTTAGTAGGACGTCATGGACAGAAAGGGCATGTAGAGAGACAATCAGAAGATTACCGTTGTTAAGTGCAACAGACACAAAAGGCCCATAACCTCTCTGAAGTCCCGCATTCCTGTTGAGTAATACTAGAGTTTGGCATTCATAACAAGCCATAGCAAGGTGTTATACTTTGTATGACACAGTTTCTGCTTTCAGGAGGGCCTGCCTTGTTTATCAACTCTGTGGCTTTTTGGTCGGTGTTTCAAAAAAAAAAAAAAAAAAAGCCCAAAAGTCTCAGGCGACATCGCTTCCCAGGCCCCCCTTGGGAGGAGCTATTGTCCGGGCAACAGGAAGCCTCCCCAGCCCGCAGGTATAGAATGACAAGGCTTTATACGCTGCTACCTATAGATGGGAGCGAGGCAAGGCAAAAACCTGAACATCCAAAATAGTCCCCAATGCTGCTTGTGACGAATTTTGCATTGATGGCCGTCTTTGTAGTTTCTGCTTGGTCCGTTTTGCGGCAACAGGTGCAGCACTTTAACAAAATGAGCTGCAGCGGGGGGAGAGGGATAATGTCAAATGTAGAGAGAGAGAGAGAGAGGCAGAAAGAGGTGGGAGGGGGGGTTACAGCTCTAAATGTGCACCCCCCTAAGTTGTAATAAACCTAGCTAACCTAGTGTAACTAACAGCCACACCTGTTTACAACAGCTCTACACAGCAGGCTGCTCTCTATTCAATGGTCCCAAAAGTCATTATTCGACTATATGTGTATTTTAATACTAAAATATACTAAGAAACTATGAGATAATCCTCAGGTTTGACCATTCCAATGTATTGACAGTATGATAGCTTTTATTTTACAGTTAAATCAAATGTAAATGTGGTAACCCTGTCCCGTGTGTGATTAAGGAAAGGTAGAGAAGTCCATCATGTCTTTGTTCAAGTCCTGCTGTTAAAAACATGTGTTTTTGTTTGTATAATTTTTACTTAGTATGTGATATCAAAACCTCGTTTTCAGAATTTCAACATGGAAGCTCACGATGAGATCGATCATTGTGAAAGAAAACACACATACACGGGTTCAGCTGCATCGTGTCCACGGCTGATCTCTACTAAACCACAAGAACACAGAGGATAGGATATTATTCCACGTCTGTGAAGACAAACTTTGGCTGCGAAAACTTGTTTGAACAAAATCAAAGAACAGTTGTTTCCTCGGGTCAGTACCATTGTGTTTTATATTGGAACCAGGGAGGTGAGAGAAAAAACTATGAAACAAACAGCAACACTGGTAAAAATGCAGAGATAGTATTATCAATAACTTACAACACAGGCACCAAATAAATATTCATGTCATTAGTAAAAAATATACAAAGTACATCTTTCAGTTTACAGACAGTAGACTATCACATTGTAACGTAAAAATACAGCCGACCACGTCCGTCTCACACCGAGCTCCCTTTGCCTCTTAATGTGAATCTGATATTAAAAGTGCTTTGCTGAATAAAAATCCTCTCTTCGGTATTCATCATATTTGTTAGCACTTCAAATGACCAAAATATTGTATAATATACTGTTTGTGAAATGAAAAGCTATAAAGTCACTGTACATGCATAGTGCATACTGTATTTACAATAATAGAAGCACTTTTAAAAGCTTTTTTTCTCAGTGTGAAATTGATGGTGAAATCGTTTCTTGTACAAAAGTAGAACTTTTTACAAAGTACGATGGAAGTTTTTAACTATATTAATACATTTGTTTACACAACAGTAGCATTTAAAAAAAGTCGGACGTCAGTAAATAGAAAATTACACAGCTGTGTGTGTCAAAGTCTCTTGAAGTGGAAGATTGATATATGTGCCCCAACGCTCTGTCTTTCCTTCTTCTATAGTTCGTTTTCTGTGCATCAACAACAACAACAAACTGGTGCTAATCCAGAGCGCAGAATCCGAGCCGTTCTCCCAACATCCTCCGCTGCAATCAGGCTGCAGCATGTGCCGAGATCCGGGGGTGCATGTTTGGACGAGTCAGAGGTGCCGTGGGGTCAGCTCCCATCTAAAAAGTCTGCTCAGTCATCTGACCGTCTGCCCTGGCCTTTCCTGGCGCGATGTCGCCGTCTACGGCGGTCGCCTCGGCCACTGTGGTGATGCGTGTGGTGGTGGTGTTGCTGTGCGCTCTGACTGTCTCTCAGCCGCCTCACCATCTCGTGGTCCTTGTTGCCCAGCACCCGAGGCAGGAACAGCGAGGCTTTGTCCGTGCTCCGGGTTTTAAAAGCCTCGCCGTGGCCGGCCTTTGCCGTTAATGGAAACGTACCACTGGCGCTTAGCGCTGGCCCGCCGCTTGCTGCCGCTGCCCCCACCCGGCAGCGCCTGCTCAGTGGAATGGTGGCGGGACGCGTAGGTGTTGTACCCCAACTCGTGGATCCGCTCCACAAATTCACACTCTTTGTTGAACACTTCCTGGGGAGATGAGAAAGAAAGAACCAGTGAGCCACGTTTGTCATGCGGCTTACCGTATGTTTTTGATTCAACCTCTCAAAGACGCTGTGAGTGTTTGCATTGCACTCATCTCCCACAACCTCTGCCACTGCTATCAGCCATAAAACAATAATTCAGGCCAGAGCGACACTGTAATGTTACCGCATTAAAACCTTTGTTATATTTGAGGCTTGCTGTATGTTTTTGATTCAACCTCTCAAAGACGCTGTGAGTGTTTGCATTGCACTCATCTCCCACACCCTCTGCCACTGCTATCAGCCATAAAACAATAATTAAGGCCAGAGCAACATGTGATGTTTACAACATTAAAACCGTTGTCATATTTGAGGCCTTTAAGCTGCTGCCTCTGGTCCGGCGTCAGCGGGGAGCTGTGTGTGTTGAAGAGAAGGTGACACATTTAGATGACGAGATGACATCTGTACCCACCGAGGCATACAGCCGTCCTTTATCGTTCATGGCCAGATATCTGCCGGAGAAAAGCCCTTTTATGGCCACGACACCCACGTCCACCGCCGTGATCTCCATGATGCCTGCAATACAGAGAAACATACAACAGTGAGATGACATACCAGCTGTATAACCTCTGCTCTGTGGCTCTGGGGATGTTTTAAGAAGATTCATTATGGTTCTAAAGTCTTTCAGAGATGTATTGATCGTTCCACTGACAACACTCGGTAAGCAGTTCTAAAACACAACAAGTTAACTTATGTAAAACAAAACGACACATTTTGTCATACTTCCAATAAAATAAATTAATTTCCGGTTGTGTTTACCGCCTCCTTCTCCTATTATTATTATTATTATTGGCTTTTTGAATCAGTGCTTGATCAGTCAGGGGCCCAGTGCACGCTGCACACGCACGGCTCTAATGGACATCACCTTTGTCCCGCCTGGATCTTAACACTGTGTCTGATAGGCTACACTTCCAATAGAGATTAACCTGTGACATGATTTCACACGCACACACACGCGCACGCACGCGCGCAGGCTACCTATCACGGACGCGCTCCGCTGAAGTAACTGACAGTGAAACTCTGATAGATTCACCTTGTCAGAGTTTACTAATGACACAAACAAATAAATAACATCCAAATATTATGCATACTACACATTTTTAATACATTTAAAGCTATATTAATAAACTTAATGTCTCGTTTCATTCCACAAATCTGCAATTTAATTTTTTTTTTTTTTTTAAATTTTTTAAAAAGCTTTCTTTAAACAAATAATAAAACATAAAACATAAAACATTTGTAATAAAATCTATCACATGTGTCACATGAACCTCTATATCTTAATATATCTGTGTAGGTGAACTTCTCTGTGCGTAAAAGTTGAGTGACTACTCACTGAACGGGTCGTTCTCCTCCAGTGATCCATCTATCTTCCCGTTAGGATGAATCTGTAGATGGTATTTGGTAGCGCAGTAGAGTTTCCTTCGTCTCGGTGCTCCTCCGAGGTGTTCATAGACTCCTCCGCGGCCCCCGGCGTCCCTCCGCGGCCGGGGTCGCAGGCCTGGCCCTGTGCGCAGCGGGCCCCGCGGGGACTAACGGGCTCCACCAGCAGGCTCAGCAACAACACAGCACATGGATCATCAGCATTGTGGCATGGCCGTGGAGCAACGATAGTGGTGGAAAAAAATGTTAAAAACCTCTTGTCCGGCTCTCGGGGGTCCCATTAAAGAGTCGGGGCCCCGGCGTTGGAGAGCTCCATCCGAGCCCCGAGAAGACGCTCCGCTGACGTACAGACAGACAGACAGCTCCACCAGCCGCCCACCGCTCCTCTCTGCTGCTGCTGCTGAAAACCCCCCTCCTCCTGCGGGTCTGACTGAGAGCCTCTGCTCCGGCTGGAGCGCAGATATAAAAGAAGCTTGTGGCGACAATAGGCTGAACTCCGACCAATTGATACAAAGGAAAGGGGGGAGGCAAAAGGGTATCGGCTCTGTGTGAAGTGAGAGACTGCGGCGTGGATAAAATTACACCAGTGGCTGAGTGCGGAACAGCTCTCTCCTCTGAACTCCTCTTCTGAAATATCCTGAAAGAGCAATTAGACATCCCAAATTATACAGGCGGGCTGAGCCTGCAGGCAGGCTCTGCAACAGGTGAGGAACAGGACTGTCCTTTAAAAAACACACTTAACTTATTACAACTTTGTCAACTGAATTCAGACTTTTAGGCCTCTCCCCTCTCATCTCTCACACTGGAGGATTTCCATTGGCCACTGTGGGACACAACTTTACCTTCCAAATCTTAAGAAGCATTCTGAGTGTTCAGAACTTTGACTTTTGGGTGGTCCGCATCTACCTGAAGTATAGATACATTCGTCAGGTGCTTGCCGAGCGACGGTGAACAGTGTCCCAGACTTCTTTCCCATCAGGAGAGGCTTAGGTCATTACTTCTGTAATATGTCTTGAATCGGAGCTCCTCGCTGGCAGCACAGTCCTGCAGAGATCCAGAGTTCTTCCAGAGGTGGTGACCCCGCCTCCACTGGCGGGTTAACTTGGGAATCAAACGTCTTCGCTCAGCAGATTAAAGTCTCTTTCTCCTAAAGTATTTAGATGCCCCTTCCTCCTCCTGACCTGTAAGCATTGCCCCGCTGACGCTGAGGGGTCGTTTTCTGTTCAAGTTAAGACAGAAAGACAAATGAATGAAGTCTCTCCATGTGCTCCTCACGCCACAAGAACCCTCTCTGTCTGTGCCTTAATTCTTCATCCTCCACCCGAGCAATGGATTTTTGTCCCAGACTTTTTTCCCATCCTAATGCCCCGGCTCTGGCTAGGCAGCAGCCGGTGGGCGGAAGAGCAGCAGGCTAAATGACTACTGCCTAAATTGCTTCCATCTTGGTCGCATTATGGTTTGCATTCTGGTAATTAGCACCATCATCTACAAATCTCTCTTGCCCTTTGGCGCTGCTCCACCCGCTGCTACGAGGGCCTCTTGCCTGAGAATCTCCCCCAGAGAGTCGACGGTTAATTTGTCTTCCCCTCCCATACATCACCGGCTAGCTTGCCTCTGTCACTTTATTTACCCCCGATGATCAGAAAAAAAGGCAGCTCTCTTTTTAATTACAAATGTGTGCGCGTGTAATGTATGCGCTCAGAGACCCCTCGCGAGTCAGACAACACACCGAAACATCAAGCCGGGGCCGTGTGTGTATCGGCGGTCGCGCTGGTGGCCGTTTCTAAGTGAGATGCTCTTGATGTGGTTAAATGCTGGAAGAGGGTGGGAACCTCAGATGTGGCTTGCTGTTTCTCTCAGAAACTATTTTAATTACGCTCCCCCTCCGCGCCGCCCACAATGCGTCCCAGCAATAAGCAGGGCAAACGCTCTCCAATTGTGAGGCGCTCGTGCACACACACTCACATCTTCCTCTACACATTAGGATACGTTTGTTGTTTTGTAATTTCGAAGATGCCAGGTGAAACAGAGCTAAATCAAAACTTCATAGGCCTCATTTTAGATCTTAACATGGAGATGCATTTGAGCAGGATGGGCTTGGTCCCCTCTTCTGTAGGGTTAGGGGTTTAGCCCCATTTGTGACCTCAGAAACCACGTAGCTCAGGAGTCCTTAATGGCAAAGTCCAATCCTTATATGTTCAGCGGTGGTTGCATCTTCTTTCCATGCTCTCACAGATGTGCTGGACACAGATCATCAAACGCATCTCGAGAGATCACTTGTATTAGATTCCCTGCTCGCCTTCAACCACAGCTAAACCAAAAAAAAAAAAAGTGTTCTCAGCCATCGAGTGAGAGGGAGGCTCGCAGCAGCAGCCGTTTGATGCCTCGGCTCGGGTACAGACTTCAGAACCTCGTCCGACTTATTTGGCAGAGGCAAATCAACTGTGTTTCCGAGCTTTGTTCTGCTATCTACACAATACAGAGTTGACTAATTGGTCCTTCAATGTGGCCGGGGAGCCATTCGAGTTCACATGTACACTGGCACACTCGCATTCCTGACCGCCTCCACGACGTGGCCGGAGCGATCGGATCCCAGCGCGTCCTCGATGCATTTTAGGAAGTATTCAGCACCTGTGTTTAGAAGAAAATGCAAGAGAAAAAGCTCGGCCAATTCTCGATTATTTACCCAACTGAAATATTTCCATCCTTTTGCCATCGTCCACTTGACAAATGAATCCACACCCAGCCACATGAAGTGCTCTGAGAACAAAACCCCAAAGCATACATTTTAACTTTCCCTTTTTTCTCTCCTTCAGGCATGAAATGAAAAGAAAGATTGCAGGGCTCCTTTTTTAATTGACCTCCCCAAAAATCCCCCCCACCACCACCGACCACCCCAAAAAAACCCTCTTGGCACAAAAGGGTTTCTTTTCTGCAATAATACAAAGGTTATTAGCCAGGTTCTTTTCTTACCCCCCCCCCCCACCACCCTTTAGCTGAGGAAAAAGGAGGTACCATATCCAGAGCAAATCAAAATGACCTTTGAACCCTTTCTGCTGTACTTTTTCTCATGACAAAGATTTCTTTGGTGAGGCGGTGATCAGAGGGCTGAACCCAGCCGCTGCCTCTCGTCTCCTGACAATCGCTAGCTGAGCCTCTTTTGGTCCCATGACTTTGATCTCACCTGCTTGTCAGGCGCTTCAAAAAGAAGTCTAGTACAGTTCCAGCACACAGCAAACAAATTGGCAACTATTTTATCCTGCCCTCCCTCTTTCTCCCTCCTCTCTTTTATTCCTGCGCAACCCAGTTCAGTCTTCAATAATTGGCATGTTGGTTAGGTTAATGGTGTTTCCAAAGCTTAGAAGTAGTTAGAATAATTCAAGTTGGACAATATCATTAAAACAATCATTTTCATCTCTGGTGGAGAAGAGCCTCAGCAGCATATAACAATGGCAAACAACAAAGACACAGCTAAAAGAGAAAGAAAATCACACCGGTGTAAAAAGGAAATGTAGAAATTCATTTGACTTCAAGTTTAGATTTTCCAGCTTTTTTCGGATGAACAAAAATGGGCTTGACTACGTGGCTTGCCCTAAACCAGGGGTCCTGCAACCTGCAGCTTATTATAGCTCCTCTCCAGTGGCTCCCTGTGGATTTTTAAAAATGGAAATGAATAACTGTTCTTTGTTTACATTTTCATTTTTATGTATCATTGTTGTAGGTCTATGGTACGACGGTACGACAGAGTATTAGGGTCACATTGAGGGAAAGAACGTAAATCTAAGATTTCGAGAATAAAGTGATATTATGAGAATTAAGTCAGAAGTTTACGAGAAAAGAAAGTCGGAATATTATGAGAATAATGTCATAATATTATAAAGTAGTAATTTTACGTCCTATTTTCTTTTTTTCTCGTAAAGTTATGACTTTATTCTCGTAATATTCCTACTTTTTTCTCGTTAAGTTATGACTTTATTCTCACAATATTATGACTTTTTTTCTCGTAAAGTTATGACTTTTTTCTCGTAATATTACGACTTTTTTTCTTTTTAAGTTATGACTTTATTCTGTAAATCTCAGATTGTTTTTCCCTCAATTTGCACTTTGGCCCTCACTGCATTAGACTTATATACTATATACTTAGACTATAAACTGTGTTACCTTCATCACAATGCTCAAATGTTTTGCTGCTCCAGACAGATTTTAGTTTTTTTAGTTTTTGCCTAAAATGGCTCTTTTGATAGTAAAGGTTGCCGACCCCTGCCATAGTCCTACTTTGTTCATGAAGGATCTGAGTATCATACAGACAGTTTTCTTATGTACAGTCTCTCTTTTTTGTTACCGCTAAAAAGAGAACAGAAAGTCAAGTAGAACCTCTCTTTATGTCCAAGGGAGGAAGACACACACAACACTTTACACGACAAGTACAACAAACACAAGACCACTGTTTGTGTCTCGTTTGAAACAAAAGTAAACGTTGACTTATTTTGTAACATCAGTCATTAGTCATGTGACTCATCGGTATTGTCAGCCCGGTTGAGTCGCTAGTCAGTGAAGTCAACGTCAACCAGAGCGTTTCCTAACCCTTAACTAAGTGGTTGTGTTTCCTAAACCTAACTTCCGGTGAAGTTTATTTTGAAAGTGGCACTATGTATGTAACAAGCGTATTTTGACAGCCGTCCGCTGACACGTCCAAAAGTAAAGCAAGAGGAGTACCCCCGTGAATTGGTCCTCCGGTGCCGAGGAACACACTGACCAAGCGACGGTATTTGCAACACATCCTCACTCCCACATCGTAAAATACCGATTAATCAGATGAAGCACTTTTCAATCGTGTAAAAGTTAAATACAGTTATAGAGAAACGTATAGCATAGTTTGCTTTGCTAGGTATGTTGGGTAGTACCAGCTACAGTCGAGTAACCATCCCTCAATCCGGTTGTTTAGCCTTCTGGCTTGCTGGCTAGCTGTGACTTGTGATAGCATAACATCCTAGTTTAATATTGGTAAAGCAGAGCTGTGTGAATCTTCTGGCTGTGAGCCACACTATCACAGGTTATAGTTAATAACAAAACACTGAATTCCCATTTGATATCTCCAGGTTCAGATGCAGAGGAAAATCTCATAATTCTTTAAAAATAAAAGTCAGAAAGCCCCAGCCCTGTCCTCAGTCAGGAGGTTAATAGAGGCTAGTTTATCTTAGCTGAGATTTATGGGCTATTTTACCTTCCATGGAAACATGTAGGTAGACTTAATCTTTCATATGACCATTTCAGAACAATAAAGGGATAATGATGATCAGGCCCAAATGTTGCTGATCTCTCTCTCTCTGTGTGTGTGTGTGTGTGTCTGTGTGGTCTGGCTTTATTACCTCCGCCAAGGCCGAAGGCCTAGGAAGGAGGTTATGTTTTCACCAGCGTTGGTTTGTTTGTTTGTCTGTTAGCAGGATTACTCCAAAAGTCCGTGATGGATTTGAATGAAAGTTTTTGGAGGGTTGGGGTGTGGCACAATGAACAATCCATTAGATTTTGGTGGCGATCCGGATCATGATCCGGATTCAGGAATGTTTTTAAGGATTCCGATCAGCCTGAGCATTAAAACCACGGGGTATAACACGTGTGTGAGGAAGCCGCTGGTCGTCCGCGGTGAGAAAGAAAACAGCTGTGGATGACCGGATGAGAGACAACGTAGTGTAACGTTATACAGACATAACAAGGCTGCTGAATGAGAGAGGCATCCGCCAATATGTTACACGGAAACCACACGGTGTTAATAACAAGAGCCGACCACCTCACGGTACCGCCAGCTGTGAGCTGTGATCTGTTTTTTAATGTCACGCGTTTGGGGAGGTCTGCACTCTCTGAGTGCCATTCTAATTATCTATGTTCTTTAAATTAATCTGCACTGTGGATATACAGTAGACTTTTCATGTGAAGTCATGCCCTTCAAATTTGTGTGTGAAGCAGACGAGATTTAGCTTTTTCAAGAAAAGGAGCAGCGGTGTAGAAGCTAGAGTAGAAGTGAAATGAATAAAGTGTGTTATTTTCAATAACCATAACAGCACAAATATTGATGAATACGTTTTAAAATAATCCCCACAAAGTCTTTGAATATATGTCAGACTGCAGAAGAATGAACACTGATGACATTGCAGCCCCAGTACTAGATGTCCGCATTGTCTCGCCCCCATCCCATTGCAGTCATTCACTTCACAACAAATGGTTGCCAGTTTGTTGCACAAACCTGCTTATTTTATGTTCGAGTGGAATGACTCAGACAGTCATGTCAAGTGATGAATCTTTATTAGTAGAGTAATGAAGTCATTTTTTGTAATATGTTTTTTACACCAGTTTTAGCTTCCCTTCATTGGCTACCTATCTATGTCCAGAGTTTTCCTGCCCCCCTTCAAAATAAAAGCCTATAGAGTACTATTTCTTAACAGGAAGCTCAGGATGAGGCTTGTTTTTACAAAAGAAAAAGCAACCCAACTCTCACTGTATGTTAACAGGAAACTAGGGAATGAAGCATTATCTTTAAAAATAAAAGTTCATTCTACCAAATAATACTTTCTGTCTAATGACTTACAGTTTTAAAGGTCATCACCCAGATACTTTCTATGACTTACAGTTTTAAAGGTTTATACAATGATTTATAGCACTCTATTGGGAAGCTTAGGAATTTTCCTGTGGGGCCGGTTTTGTGAGGGGCCGGTCTTTTTTCCTTTTTTTAATAAAGATCTTTATTGAGTTTAAATTGTATAACCCCCGGCATGAGCCAGTCTGGCCCTCACAGCCACAGACCAACACAGTCGCATATACGCTTGTGTCCTTTCAAGAATAAACTTCCCTTTTCACAGGAAGTTAGGTTTATAGGCACACAACCACTTACATAGGGTTAGGAAGACGGTCGTGATTGACATTAATTTCAACTGACCTAGCAACTCCACTTGACACAGGATTGACGATACCAATGAGTCATGTAACTAAAGACTGACGTTGCAAAATAACCAAAATTACTTTTAGGTTTCAACACGGGACACAAAATTGTGGACTCCTGGTTGAAAGTCCTTGTGTTTGAAAATCTGACACAATCAAACACGAGTTACTATTATACTATACTATACTAATACTATTATTATTATTTCTACTAGTGGAAGTTGTAACCCTATTAGCAGCGCCGTTGGCAGAGTTTAGAAATTAGTGAGGTCCAGAATTTGTATCTTTTAATGGATAATGTTAAGTGGGGGGGCCTATGGGGTTAGCTTGGTAGTGTCAACCCTTAATTTCCTGCATTCTGATGATATTTGTATGCATAAATTTAAGGTGTAAATGTCTTATATTTATGTAAAGGAAAACACAAAATTCAGGCAGCAGGTGACAGTATATAAAAAATATAATGGAATATAGTGGCAGTAGGCTCTTTTTCTATTGCTCTATTATCAAATAGTGTATTCTCCTGTAGAGTCAACTTTCTCATTAAATATTGTTGCTGTTGAGTCAACACATGTAAACCTTTTAAACCTTTGATGAATTACACTTGTCTTTGTATTGGGGAAGATAACATCTGAATGTGCATGTGGCACTTATTCTTCATGTCAATAATAGCCTACATCAATTCATTTGAATCCATTTATAACCCCTGGACTTTAAATAGCTCATATATGTTTCAACAAATTTCTGCTCATGTTCAAACGTTCTGCACATTCAAAACATGTCCCCACATGTCTGTGTTCTCTGAGAACTCAAGAATAAACGTTGTAATATTTTGAGGAAAAAAGTTGTAATACATTCGAGATTAACATTGCAGCTTAATGAGAATAAGTCATAATATCTGCCTTATAGTCTGCTGTGCATTAACCTACTACTAATGTTATTACTCTGAATGTTATTGCTCTGCTGATAGTATCCCTTCAGACCGTCTGACAGACATGAAACCCTGTTTGGGACTTGGTCTCTGGATGAGACAAAGTTTAGGGAAGCGACTGCCACGCTCCTCGGAGCGCTCCGCAAGCTGATGAAATGATCATCATCGGTTGTAGAAATCAAGACAACATCAGATAGTATTAAAGGATTGCAGAGAACAGAGCATCAGTACTTTTCAATAATATATTCTAATACTGTGGCATATATCACAAAGTAGTACACTAGTGCAGGTTAACTGAAGTGAACTGGCAACGATTAATTTCATCAACCATGGCTCAGTGATCATTGGCGGTTAACACTGTGACGTATTTGAAAAAGAAGCAACAGATTTTTCGTCACATGCATTTGGCACATTATGTCAAGGATTCCCTTTATGAGGATACAATGCGAGAGAGACAAACAGCAGGGCTTGTCTTTGTCTCCTGTGTATTCATTGTGGTATAAATTGATATTGTCATGCAGAAGAAAAAGGAGGAATGAGAAGGACCAGACAAATGCTGAAAGAGCTGGAGAAGATGGATGAAAAATAACAATCTGTAATGTTTTTCACCCCTTTCTCTTTCTTAGCACGCTTTCTCTTTCTCGCTACTCTCTCTCTCTCTCGTTCTCGCACTGTCACTCTTTGTCTCTCTTTCACTCGCTCTCCCTCTGTAACCAGATAGGTCTGTCTTATACTCCTACAGCTCTTTGATTGTTAGCTGCAGGTTTCAGATGCCTGCAGAGTGGCTGCACCTTCCAACAGGCAAATGATTGTGGAAGGATGAAACTCTAGAGGCCATCAATGGCTGTGATCACACACACACACACACACACACACACACACACACACACGCACGCACACACACACACACACACAATCAGTACCATAGAAACAGAATAGGAGTAGAATGGACACTGAACAGTTTTTCGTGGTAACTTTTCAAAAGAAATTGGCGACTGTTAAGTAGTTGTTATGTTGACAACACACGGCTGTAAAACATGGTCGCAGATCGCTCTGAACAGAGCGGACGCAGCTCTGAAGAAGGATGGCCGGCTAGTTTGCAAGGTTAGCTTGCCCTTCGGGGGCAGGGAGTGAGACAGCGGGACCCAGCGGCTCAGCTACTTTTCTGTAACCAAGCAAGCTAGCTTGCTAATTCCACGATACTTTAAAGGTCCCATATCGTGCTCATTTTCAGGTTCATGCTTGTATTTTGTGCTTCTACTAGAACATGTTTACATGCTGTAATGTTAAAAAAAAAACTTTATTTTCCTCATACTGTCTGCCTGAATATACCTGTATTTACCCTCTGTCTGAAACGTTCTGTTTTAGTGCATTTCAACAGAATTGCGTTTCTAGGCAATGGTGTGGGTCCGTGTTTACTTCCTATCAGCTGATGTCATTAACATCCACTGCAACAGGAAATAAACTGGGATACATTTAGAATGTTTACGTTCAAAACCGTGTAATGGTCTAAATATTGTATATTTGTGACGTCACAAATGGACAGAAATCCTAACGGCTTGTTTCAAACGCACAATTTCTGAATACGGGCTGTGTGTATTTCTCCATATATTGAGTGTTTTGATAGTTTAACAGTATTTTTATAGCATTTAAACCTGCTTTATAATATAAAAGACCTGAAAATCTCACGTTTTACAATATGGGACCTTTAATGCTACACTGATTACAGACAATGAGCCGAACAAAGTTCCCACTAATCTGGTGATAGCAATGTGCTTTCCTACGCTGTGACAAGTGTGGCTGAAGCATTCAGTTGTTGTATTTTACTCATTTACTCTGGCTCTCTATGCTTCGTAACGTACATCATACTACTCCACTGCTAAACCTCACTTCAGTGAGTCTGCGACTTGCCATAAGTCAGTTTAGTTTATTCGGAAGTTAGCCCTTTACAACGGTCGCAATCGAGTGCTGCAGGAATGAGTCCTAAAACCCGGAAATGAGTTCGCATTTTTGCATTTCCGGTTACCCCGTCTTGAAGTCAACGGGTTTGAATTGTTCTCTATTTAGATGGCTGCATTCATTTTGACAGGCAGTTGTGTTACGAGGACTATCTTCCATTCAAACACATTACGTTTTTTATCGAGCTTTACATCGGCTTTCATTAAAAATTATATTCAGGACTACGCTCAAAACGTTAAGGATTAAGCCTCGACAAAATTACCTTGCGAGACCGATGCCCGTAACCATAGTAACTCACTCCTGCATGTGTATGCGCGAACAGGGAGAGAGGGGAGGGAGAGACGCTGGAGGAGCTGCTCAGTTAACTCTGGACAGGAAGTCGCTAAATGGGTCTGAAAAGTCCAGCGAAAAAGTCTCCAAGTTGGCACTACTGTTTGTGTATGTGCGTGTCCCGCAATAAAAAAAAAGATAATTCAAACACATTCTCATCCCAGTGTGTCAACTTGTGACATACTCACCCGACAGCCTATTGCTCTGAAAATACACATCCTCCATGCAACAAACAGAAGCACATGGCTAATTATTATGCAGAATGGCATCATCCCTTCCAGTCTCATTGCCTTGTATGATTGGTTGGGTTGTTTAGGTTTAGACATGAGGAGTGAGATTAGTTAGGTTTCGTGTAAGAATATCAGGGTAAGCCAACCAGAGGCAAAGCGGGGTGGATCATACCTTCGCCATGGTAGGAAAAAAATATCACGACTGGGAAGGACAGATGACATTTTGCATAATAATTAGCCATGTGCTTCTGTTCGGGATAACTGGCTGAAGAACTTTTTTCAGACTATTAGGGGTTTCGGAATAATTGTCCGTCGAACATGGCACGGCCCTTTGTCAAACCCCTTGGCGTCACCTTATGTTTGCAGTAAACGTGCTTCCATCCATTATCTGTAACCGCTTATCCTATTTAGGGTCGTGGGGGGGCTGGAGCCGATCCAGCTGACATTGGTGTGATTGGCGGGGTACACCCTGGACAGGTCTCCAGACTATCACAGGGCTTACACATAGAGACAGACAACCATTCAACGACTCACATTCACATCTACGAGTCAACAATGACCTAACCTGCATGTCTTTGGACTGTGGGAGGAAAAGCCTGAGCACCCGAAGTAACCGACGCTAACATGGGGAGAACCCAGAACCCTGTTGCTGTGAGGCGACAGTACTAACCACATGCACCACCATGCCTCCCAAAAAACATGGTGATCAATGTTGTGAATTCAACAAAAAGCAAAAGGAAACAAAACCACTTAGACAGGTTTAGGTAAAAAAAAAACATCATGGTTGGGCTCAAAATTTCTACGTTTGTACAGTGAAAATGAAACTCAATGTTCAAAAAACCAGTACGTACGTACAACTCTCAAGTAAAAGCATGACATTTCTTCTTTCTTGTATCGTTTGTTCACAAATTTTTTATTAATCATGCAAGTTATTTATATGGCAAACATTTGCTGCTTCCAGCCTGAATATTTTTGGGTTTTGAATTGTTTGTCTGACAAAACACACAATTTTGAAGAGTTTGGCTACTTTCGGATATTTTATAGACTACTAAATGATTAATTGAAGAATAGTTGAGAGATTATCAATAATGGAAATAATGATTGCTTTAATCATGTTGTCCTGCAGTATATTAGTTGCATTATTTTCTTACATTCTTGTTCAGACCCGTGCACATCAGCAGTTGATGCTAACACATAGAAATGCTCACATACAACCCGCGCCTCTCTGTTTCCTCGGTATGTACCAAACAGTGGGAGCGTGTGATGAATGGGTGGATGCGTCCCGCCAGCTGACGGTGATGAAGCAGCTGCTATAAGGGACCTCATTTTAAACTGAATGTTGTCTTATTTTCCTTGGACTGTTGAGGACAAACCCTGGCTGCTCCACAGGGGGGGCGCTGCATGACAAAACCTTCTGTGAGTGGTAGATGGATGAAGTGGGTTTTAACCCAAATTCTTCACTTGAGAGAGATTCATGCCTCCATTCGAGGTGAGTGTAAATTAATTAGATGCAGCATAGATTGCGTTGGAGAGCAGCAGGACTGAATGACCTGAGGAATATAGTTCAAGGGAGTGTTTTCCACCAGGTTCACTTGAGAGGTCGGAGGTGAGGCTGCTATCACTCAGTGAGCTAGTTCTCTCAGATGACAGATCCTGTCTTGAAGACCCTCGAGGGAGCCGACGTGTTGCTTGTTGTCTTTCAGCTGACATGCTGGCAGCTATGTTATGCCTCTTTAATGCCTCTGTGCCGTCTCTCTCCGAGCAGTTTGCCAGATTCTTTTCACCGGATGTGTGAGCTTTTTATTTTCGCAGAGAGCATGCATTGTTACTACTTGTCAAGTTTGGAGGCTACAGTGTCCGCACGTTGATTTGCTCGGGCTTAAGTTGGAAATTGTGAGAATGATTGTCCGTGGCATGCAAGAGTTTGCTGTGAGTCAAGTTTGATCACCTGCAGCCTGAGTAGATAAAGTGCTGGTAACAGCACACAGTAGCCGCTGCTTTACAGAACAACGTGACCATTTAAAGCCAACTTCCTGATATGTGATGTTGGCTAAACTAGCTAGCATTAGCTAAAAGTGAAGTACTACTTCTACTCCGCTACATCTCACAGACAAATGTTGTAGCTACTTTTTACTCCACTCCATTTATCTGACAGCTTTACTCGTTACTTTTCAGATTAACAAGTAATATATATATATATATAAACTGGGAAATTTTTTTTCGGAAACTGAGAATACACTGTTTACCATTGGCGGAGCATTTTGGCCAATTGTTCTTGGGCGCTACCCACATAATCAGCTGTGTTGCTCATCCCACAAATGCATGATCCTTATAAGTTGGACATCATTGTGAAGGTAAATAAACAGGCTTTCCAACGATGTAAAATACAATGCCAATTAGCTTTGTAACAACAGAGAAATAATCCACCAAACACAAGTTTCCAAACTTTTTTTTCCCCAGTTTATATACTGTATACACCCATCAGACATAACATTAAGACCACTGACAGGTGAAGTGAATAACATTGATTATCTCGTTACAATGGCACCTGGTAGTGGGGGGGTTATATTACACAGCAAGTGAACATTTTGAACTTTGAACTTTGTGTTGGAAGCAGAAAAAATGGGCCAGTGTAAGGATGTGAGCGATTTTGACGGGGGCAAAATAGTGCTGTCTAGACGACTGGGTCAGAGCATCTCCAGAACTGCAGCTCTTGTGGGATGTTCCTGGTCTGTAGTGGTCAGGACCTACCAAAAGTGGTCCAAGGAAGGAAAACCAGTGAACTGGCGACAGGGTCAGACATTGCCGATGACTCAGCAGCTATTGAAATAACATGAATGAACACATTGACTTGCTAGCCTAACTTGCTTCCACTTTCTGAGTGGAATACAAACTAAACAGCCAAAGAGCATAATAGCGAATGCCGTACGAGCCAACGTTTGTTGGCTAGACAGTATGAAGTTCTGTGGTTGGTGGTGCACCGCTGAAGATGACGGCACATCCTCTGGCAAGCTGTCACTCAACTGTTGCCATGGGAAACGGCCACTCAGAAGCCCAAGGACACAAAAATCTCCAAAAATAGTTTTAATCTCTTTTGAAAAATCGAATTCTAATTTAAGAGCAAGTTGAAATTAACATAGATATGAGAAGGGCGTCAGGTGTCATTGCAGATTTAACTAGCTGTTTGATTCTGTAGCTGTGATGGCTGACTGACGATAATCCGACACCATATCCACCTTGATGCTACAGCTTTGCGACACTGAAAGACTACTAGCCTAACTTTGTGACTGCTGGGATGGAGGGGCGGTTGATGAGGGGTGGTGGTGGGTGAGGGTAAGGGAAAACAGGTTGAGGAGGCGGTACGTAAGTGAGTTTTGAGGCCAGCGATGGTGAGGTTGAGGGGGATTCAAAAGGAGCTGGGCGGAGAGGGAGGAACAATGACTGTGCAGAGAGGAAGGAGGCGGCGTGGGAGAAAACTTGTGATCTGAATTCAGCGAGAACTAATCGCATGGAGGGTTGGAGCAGTACGGGGTTTTGGTGCTTTTTGAATTGGACCATATCCATATACTCCCTGTTTCCTTCATAAAATCATCTGCTTCTTGCAGGTCTGTGACTCAGTGGTCAGGCACTCACAAGATCACATGATTTATCTGCATGTTGTTAGCAGAAATATGAATGTTACCTATGAAACATAGAAATGTAATCATTTTCATTTGTTGCATTGGCTTTGCTATAATGTTAAGAAAAGGTCACTCGTGCTTCTTTCACCTTTAACTCTGGAGCTAACATGTTCCTCACAACTAAGCCAGTGGTTGGGGAGTTGTTTGTCATTCAATGAAGTTGTGCTTTCTAAGCTAGGGGGGCCATTGTTGTGTATAATGACACTTGACATTAGGTGACAAAGCAAAGCAGTCAGGTTAGATTAGCAGGATGTCAAATTAGGGACCAGAAAGCAAAAACATAAGAAGAGTGGTGAAAGCGACGTGGATCCCTCTGCAAATGTCCTCATTTTGTGAGATGTGTTAACAGCAAAATAGTGTAGCACCAACAAATACAGCTGAAAATGCGGTCCTGTTCCAAACGGACGGGCCCAGTGGAATGTAGACATAATCCAAAGTAAAGTAAAGTAATAACTTCAGACCAGTGGAGGCTGGTCCATAGAGGCACAGGAGGTTGCTCCTCTATTTTTTGAGAAGGGGAGATCAAAATATTAAAAAGAGTAATTGGTTGAAATAAACCATTACCAAATCTCAGTATCATTTATAAAATATTTTTCTCTCTTTGGAAAAAATACTTTATTTAATAAATTCTAATTAAAATGCCTTCAACAGTGACACCTGCAGGGCAGAGGGGGAAAGGGCAGCCTGTTGTGTGTGAAGTGGTTTGTGCATCGTGGGGGGGTAGAGGAGGTCGAAGCACCCTCTGTCCTCCCTTAGGGGGGCGGGACCTCTCCTACCAACTCAATGCATTTAATTTTTTACATGCTTGTCTGTGATGGCCAAAATAACGTAAAATTACGCTCCAGGGAGGATGACCTCCCTCAGCTTCTGACCAATCAACAACCAGCAGAATACAAGATTGACATTGTGTTGGTCCAATAATGATTTCCAAATGTCATCTTTAATCTCTGTTTGCACGTGAATTGTGTTGTGGAATATGCAGTGACTTGCAGGGTTCCATGAATGAATAAAGTACTAGTAATTGTGGATTATTATTAATATTATTTTACAAATGAGCACACACTTCTTAACCTTTTTCCGTCTATAATAAATGTAAATGATATTTATAGTGAAATGAAATGGCCATTATGAAAGGCAAATTCTATTTAGAAAGAAAGGGCTGACAGCAGCAGCTGCAGCGGCAGATACGCTGCCGGTGTGGACGCCCCACGCTGCTGATGTGCCCAGTCTGGCTCAGTCATAATTCTTAGGGATACCGGGCTGCATGAATACTACCAAAAGTCCTTGTACATCAATGACAACATATGTTGAGCAAGAGCTACAAAGTTCAGTCTTTACCTTGGGAATAGTATTTTGACAAAATAATCTCAACACAAGGTCCACTTATGAGCTTTTTCAAAGTTTTCAACTGTACCAACTTCAACTTCATACAACTAATTACACTACAACAAAAAAAAACAACAAAAACTTTTTCCACGTTTAGGCAACTGAAAGTACTCGGTTAAGATCATCTTCATGACTGAACATATAAGCTGTAGGTATAAGACAGAACACAAAGACAAGATGGACAAAAACTGTAGTCTTGGCAGACCAAGGCGGGCTAACCCAGGCACACACCCTGACTGCTACTGAACATAATCGACCAATGCCGACTGAATGGCGTTCAAACCAAATTCCAGTCGAGGTCACGGGACAAAAAAATCACCAGCAGCAACTGTTCACATTTGGTTCAGGCCAAGAGAAGAGGTTGCAGGTGTGATCACTGTTGGAAAGGCAGATGGTTTAAAACCACTGCTTTTGTTCTGACTGAGTGTGTGAGAGCTTTTCCCTCCATACACACTGAGGTGAAGGACTTGACAATGTGTGTGTGTGTTTTGGGTGAGTATGGTTCAAGATGAATCATGATCACAGAGATTTGTTAGTAGACAGAAGCCACAGTCATGTTAACAAGGTCTACACGTACCGTGCAGCATGGTGGGCTCTCTAATGAAAAGCAGACCAGTGTGTGTGTGTGTGTGTGTGTGTGTGTCTGTGTGTGCTCGGTGAGCTGCATACCTCAGTGAGAAGGTGTGACACTGTAATGCCTATTATTCCCCAATAAACACAAGGCACTTCCTGTTTACAGACTTTATACCGACAGGAAACTTTGAGGAGGTCACACTGATTATTTGAACGTTTTAGACTGGCAATAGCACTGTCATGATAGTTATTTTTACCTATTGTATGTCCTCTGGGTGTGGTTTCTTATATAAGGCATTATAGTTTTCTACCACACCCTCAGATGAATTTTACATTTCTTTCATGTGAATTTTATTTTATTGTCGTTTTATATATGTGAAACAAATAAACATAAAACATTACAGTCCAACACCCCTTAACCTGATCTGCATTTGACACATTTGGATGATAGTCGCTTTGACCTGTTTGATAAGACACCTAAAGCTATTAAGCTTGCGGCTGTTTAAGTGTTCCTGCTTTAAAGCAGCAGTAGTCAGTATATTTTTGGCATCAGTGGGCAAAAATTCCATAATAACCTTCCAGCATATTGCAATTCAAGTGTTCTGAGAGAAAACTAGACTTCTGCTCCTCCTCATGGCTCTGTTTTCAGCCTTTAGAAAATCTAGCCTGTGACAGGAGACTTTGACCAATCACAGGTCATTTCATTGAGAGAACGTTCCTATTGGCTGTGCTCCGGTCATGTGACCGGAACTTGACGTTCCTTCAACAGATTTAACAATGGCGGCCGTGTCTAAAACTTTCTCATTTTACAGCTAAACCGTGCACTACAAGATGATTCTGAAAACATCTGAGGAGAGAAATAGGCATTAACGTAACAGAATATTGATTCATATTTGATCAGCGCTGCCTAGTTTGACCGTTTGGTCGGAGTTCGCGAGTGATTGACAGCCGGCTCTCATAGACAGCAGATGGACAGCAGACCTTAGATCAGCTCTTACTGCTTATTTCCTTCGGTCTGTGAAATCTTGCAGATGCCGTTAGGAGCACCGGAGGACAAAGAGGAACATGATTTTTTTCAGGTTACCTGTTTCATGTACTACTGTCACGATATATCGACCGTTTTATAAAAATAACTTTTTTTTAATCATATTTGCTCCAATCTCACCTACTTCAGCTTTAAACAAGTCTGAACCTAGAGCATGATTTTAAAATGTAGTACTGTAGTGACACTCCACACATCTTTTGGAAACAAATTTTGTTACGTTTCTACAAAAAAATAACACAGTCTTTGTCTTACACATGAAAAGTTTAATTTGGAATCTACAAAACGCACTTTCTCAATCCCATGCACTCAGGGATTTTGCTGCTACAGTTGTACTTGGTATGGCCAGTAGCTTATTGTGGCTACTGACACATAGATGTTACCAGATGTTTGCAAGCTTTATTGTTGACTTTAAGAGTCTTTTCTACGTGTACTACTGTTGCATTACATTTTTTGCTATAGTCACTGATTAACATTTCAATGTTTTTATCACAAAAGTAAAACAGGAAATGAACATCAAACTGTGAGGAAGGTTTTTTTGTCACGGTTGCCACATTCAGAATCACAAGTAATGTGACGTCCACTGGGCCAAGATACAAAATAACATTTGAAAAGTTTCAAAAGATGTATGAGTAAATTATTTTCATGTCAGTCATGTATTCAGCTAGACCAGGGGTCAGCAACCTGCAGCTCCGGAGCCACATGCGGCTCTTTAGCCCCTCTCCAGTGGCTCCCTGTGGAAATGAAGAACTGTTTTTTGTTTACATTTTAATTTTTAGTTATCATTGTTGTAGGTCTATGGAACTACGGAGTATTAGGGCCACATTGAGGGAAAAAATAAATCTGAGATTTCGAGAATAAAGTCATATTACGAGAATAAAGTTATAGGTTTACAAGAACAAAAATGTCGTAATATTATGAAAATAAAGTCATACTATTATAAAGTAGTAATTTTACGTGCTATTTTCTTTTTTTCTCGTAAAGTTCTGACTTTATTCTCACAATATTACGACTTTTTTTCTCGTTAAGTTATGACTTAATTCTCGTAATGTTTCAATTTGTTTCTCGTAAAGTTATGACTTTATTCTGGTAATCTCAGATTTTTTTCCCTCAATGTGGCCCTAATACTCCGTAGTCCATTTGCACTCGGGCCCTCACTGCATTAGACTTATATACTATATACTTAGACTATAAACTGTGTTACCTTCATCACAATGTTAAAATGTTTTGCGGCTCGAGACAGATTTTTTTTCCCTTGTTTTTGCCTAAGATGGCTCTTTTGATAGTAAAGGTTGCTGAGCCCTGAGCTAGAAGAAGGGCTCTAGTGGGCATACTCAATGGCAGGGTTTCTGAAACGTAAGTATTTTATTACAAGAGTTTTTGATATTGCAGGCTGGTGGTGGCGGTGGTGGTGGTGAGGGGAAAGCGAGGTTCAGGAATGGGGGGCTGGCAGGCGGGCAGCCAGAGAGCTGACTGGTGGGCTGGATGAGATGTAGCAGCAGGTAGGTTCATCCTGGAAGGTGGAGAGCAGCAGTTAGTTGAGGCAAGCAAGCGGCAAACAGATAAACAGGAAACAAACTGCCAAGAGCTGGAAGCCTGGCACATTTTACAAACCATGAATGACAATGATCCGGCGGAGGCTGGCTGGTGGAGCTGGGTTTATGAAGTGAAGAGGAGCTTGCTTGACTAGTGGGCAGGCGTGCTGATTGCAGGTGACTGGCTGGCAGGAGGGTTGATTGCAGATTATGACCAGGTGAGTCGTGAGAAGGAGAGAGAGGACAAGAGGGAGGGAGGGAAACGAGCAAACAGACAAAACCAAAACACACCAAGCATGCGTCACCCAAGACAAACTAAAAGGTGTGAACCCGGTGAGAAGAGGCTAAATAGTGGAGCTAAAGCTGTCCAGTGATTTCTCCTGTTTACTGGCAGGAACAGGAGGAAGGGAAGTACATGAATCCTCCCCCCCCACCCAGGTAACCTTACCTGTCCCTGAGGAGGGAGCTCTCCTTGTCCCTTGCACCACACACTAGCTTCTCCATTAGCTGCAGCAATAGTCCTCCAGCACCGCTCCTCCAGCTGAGCAACACTGGTTTTATGTGTCAATGCAGCACCCCCCCCCGTTCGGTATGTCATTCATACTCTCTCCATCTCTCTTTCCCTCTCTCTCTTTGGCCCCAGCTCGCTCGCTCTGTACAGGTATCTGAAAAAAAGGGGGGAGTAAAGGAGTAAAGCAGGCGTAGGGTGGGACATGAATGGTTGACATGGTTGGGACCAGAACAATAAGTGGAGTCAGGAAATCAAAGGGTCTAAATACAGGGAACCAGGTCAAAGGCATTGCCATGCTACTGTGTGTGTGTGTGTGTGTGTGTGTGTGTGTCCAGGCCAATCATTGCTTTCACAGAGAAGCTATGTGCACCAGATCTTCCTGACTACTTCCTCTGGGTGATTAGACTGACCAGACACAGCCTAAACTGCCCTGTGTGTAGGTGATTAGAGGGGGGGGGAGACTATTTAAGGCCTGAGGCAATTCACAGTGGCAAGCCCGGCTGACATCGGTTTCAAAGTGCAACGTGTGCATTTGTGTGTGGGGTTCCCTCCAGTCCTTTTCTCTTCCTTTGCCCTCTGTGAAACTCTTAGAAGCTCTACTCTTCCACTGGGCCACACAGCGGAAAATCAACAACCGCGGGCACGCGGACACACTCACACTCACATCTAAGTCTTTACTGGTACCCTGCGCTTTTGTTCGCGTGTTGCACCATCATTAGAATTCAACCCCGTTATTTTATTTTTCATATAGTGCGTGTATATGTAAAGAGTCCAATCCACAGACTGTTTAGCCCAGAAGAAGTGGACGTAGTCCCTAGCATCACCCATGAGTTGGTGGACTGCCATTGTGAAGCCTCGAGTTCAGCATTTTGGCAATCGCCATTGTGGTTTTTGCGCCGGTCGTTGATCCCAACTTCCGTAGTGGCCAAATGGCGGTACTGCAACTTCTGTGTCAGTCACGTGATGCATTGGGCCCAAAAAGACTTTTCCCCATTGACTTACATTGGGAAAGAGACGTCTGTAACTCAGCGGATAATTTTTTTTTGGTGAATCAACTCCCCAGTACAAACACTCTAATAGTCCTTATTTAAAAAATTAAGTTTTTAAAGTTGTAAAACACACTAATAGCCGAATCCAGAGTTATTTCCCTTCCTCCTTCTATGGGAGTGAGACCCAGACCGAGGCTGGAGCGCAAGCCATGACGACGGCGTGACGTTGGGACCCCGTGAACCGAGTCATGTGACCGAGCTGACGCTACTGCGCATGTTCCATGTGCCCAAGATCCGGGTACTTTTCCAGACGGAAGTCGAGCCATTTAGGCTTCATGCGCCACTGAGCAACTTTCATAGGAATGAACGGGGCCCCGCCTCCAACGCTGTATCCAGTTCTCTTTATACATCCCTGTTTTTTTTGGCTGTCGCCATCTTGGTTATTTGCAACCAGAAGTGACAAGAGAGGGTGGAGCTAAGAACAACCGACCGCTGAATAAGACATTTTTTAGGCGACCAAAATGTTACAATTAACCTTTATGAACTGAAAACACACTGTGAAAGGGTTAAAGTTCTATGATGAAAACACAGACAGCTCCCAGACTGGACAACGCCGTGGTAGCGACCTGTCAATCACAAGGTAGCCCTGTCCTAAAGCATCCCCTGATTTATGGTCTATCTGACCAAAAACTAAAAATGGTGGAAACTGTAAGAGAAAAAGAGCCACGTTGACAGAGGAGGCAAATAGGGTTGCCAAATGTCCCGTATTAGGCAGAATGTCCCATATTTTGGGCTAAATTGGTTTGTCCCATACGGGACCTCCCTTGTACCGTAGTGACTGCTATTCTACTCTGATCAGCAGACGACAGTCTTACAGATCTTAGATCTGATACAACAGCAGGCCAAAGGGCCTTTTGTTATCGAGCCTCTTTCCTCTGGAATAACCTCCCTATGGACATCAGACAGTCTGAATCTGAGTCTTTAAATCCAATCTCAAAACCCATCTTTTTGCCCTAACTTTCAATTAGTTAGCCAGTTATTTATTTATTTCTATTATTGGGCTGGCAGGTTGGTCTCAGTCTCAATGTATAATTTCAGCCTAGTAGTCCTGCCGACGTGAATATTAATAATTTTTATCCAGGAGACCGCTGTTCATGTCCCGTGCGTTGGGTTTCACTTTCACTTTACAATTCGCTCATGTCCCCCGTTCACAACCTCAAGTCACATTTGCACTGTAAAAACATAGTAATTTTAAGCCCAACCACGTAGTGTTTTCTTAACGAAGTTGGGAAGAACAAGGGCTGAGATGATTACAATGAATGTTTTAGGACCAAAAACTGTGCGGGGTATTTTGGATGATCCGTCCCCGACTGAAGGTGTCAGTCGATGCCTCAAACAAGGGAAATAGAAAAACGTTTCCAGTGTGTGTGAAATATTTCTCTGTCTGACGGAGTGCAGTGCTACTTGACTTTTATGAAGACAGTGATAGAACTGCAAATGGCATACATCAAGCTCTGATGAACTGGATATTAGACACATCACAGCATATGCAGCAGATAATGCCAATGTCAACTTCGGAAAACACCACTCTGTTATTGACGAGTGCCAACAATCGCATTCTGAAAGCTAATTGCCCAGCTCACATGGCTTATAACACCTGCAAGCACGCCTGCGATCAGCTGTCTCTAGATATTGAGTCACTCGTTATTAAGATCTACAGCCACTTCATAGCCAATTTATCGACATGTTCAGGACTGTCTTGTGTCTAATGATCATTAAATCGTTGACTCTAGAAACCGATGCAGATCAGAGCTGATCAAAAAATGAACTTCAGATATCTGTGACTGTGACTTGTCATGTAAGGTCTTCTGGCAGTGCAAAAGGACAAAGGACTGCTTGAATCAGTCAAGAGCAGCAAAAAGTACCCATGGAAAAAGTAGACTTGGTGAGTCAGGCTGCCCCTCTTTTGAAATGTTTTTGTTTTTAGCTGTAAAGGTCCAAATTGGGATTTCTTTGATCATTTAGTTTGAGGTTTATTCACACGAGCATATAAAATGATAATATATTAATAAAGCTACATACTAAATTGAATATACGCATGCTTTGCCTTTCCAATTGAATAAGAACATACACTGTATATTTAGTTGAAAACTTGTATATTGCCACTTTAACCAACCAGATGATTTTCGCCTCCGAGAAATGTTGATGGAACTGTAAATCCAGTCTTCCCCTTGTGTACCCGGCCTTTCATTTAGTGTTTAACAAAGTGTGAGAATAAAGCTTTAATGACACCCCTGGGATTTAACATGAATCTATAGATCTCCATTTGATCGCCAGTGGATCCAAATTGAAGAGGAACCAGCATCGAGGTATTCACTCAAGCTTGTACGCTGCTAATCCCTCTGTGTTATCCTGGCTTTGTGTGTGTGTGTGCGCCTGTCTGTGATGTGGTTGCCCCTTCTCTATTAGAACGTGTTTCTAATAGAGAAGAAAAAAGAAGAGGAAACTTTCGTGGCAAGAGCGCCGCCATGTTGCAGTACTCTAGCCTGTGATGTCACCAGAATGGTTGGCTCAGCTGAGTTACACAGAAACAACGGTAGAGACCGTGAAAGACGGAGACTAAGGAGACATGGGACAGAAGACAACAATGTAACAATGTTAAAATCAAAAACAAAACAGTCCATCTCGTAAACTGCTGCTGAAACAGAGATCAGTAACGTTACTGCAGCGCTGGCTAGTGGCACTGAAAGAGTCCTCCAACAGGCATGGAGTCCAGCTGCAGCTGACTGTATCCACATCTCCCGTCCTCTCCCCTCTCTGATCACCTGTCCCTGTCTCTCCTTCTCCCGTCCTCTCCCCTCTCTGATCACCTGTCTCTGTCTCCACATCTCCCGTCCTCTCCCCTCTCTGATCACCTGTCTCTGTCTCCCCATCTCCCGTCCTCTCCCCTCTCTGATCACCTGTCTCTGTCTCCCTACCTCCCGTCCTCTCCCCTCTCTGATCACATGTCTCTGTCTCTCCATCTCCCATCCTCTCCCCTCTCTGATCACATGTCTCTGTCTCCACATCTCCCGTCCTCTCCCCTCTCTGATCACCTGTCTCTGTCTCCACATCTCCCATCCTCTCCCCTCTCTGATCACCTGTCTCTCCTCCTCTGCTGTCTCATTTAGACCGTTCAAAGACAGGGTCACTAAGAAAGTAAACGCCCAAAGCACTACTTTATTCTAAAGACCACGTCATAGCGTTTGTTGACGTGTAATTTGCCGGTATAGCTTCTGCTAGCCAGCAGCTCAACATTAGCATACCAAAACTACCGTCACAAAATAAAAACGTTTTTTTTCTTATATCACCACTAGAGACATTATTGTCTCCAACATGGTGGCTTGCTTGCTAAATTGCTAAAATCAGATTTTACGCAAGGTGATTTTTCTAATATATTTGGGTACTACAAGTGCCAAACACATACATGTTTCATTTCCTGTCATCATTTGCCAACAAATTGATTGTAATTTTAGACATTTTGTGTCGATACATTTTGATTTTTAAAATAATATAGACACCAAATACTGATCCTTGTCTCCATCTGGTGGGTAAAGAAAAATGCCCATGTCCCAGCTTTTATTTTGACAGTCGAAGGAAGGGTCTATAAGGATGAACCTGCACTTCCAGGCTGAAGGTCTGCTCTCAGTTTGACTTTGTGCTCTCTCAAATCTTTTGTAGTCAATATACTTCCATACAGGTTATGCTGTTTGTACAGGAGAGTGTGTTTGTGTGTGCGCGTGACACTGTTTTGTGTGGACGTGCGTGTCCTTCTTGACAACTTCTTGTTCCATGTTAGATATCTCAGTCCTTTTTCCTTTTGGGAATGTGCTGCCTCTTTGAAACTCATTTGAAAAACTCATCAGTTACACTGCACATGTGTTATACCCAGAGGTCTTAATGTTCTGGCTGATCGGAATCCTTAAAAAAATTCCTGAATCCGGACCATGAACCGGATCGTCACCAAAATCGAATGGATTGTTAATTGTGCCAAACCCCACCCCTCCAAAATATTTCATTAAAATCCATTGCAGACCTTTGGAGTAATCCTGCTAACGGACAAACAAACAAACAACAAACGAACGGCGGTGAAAACATAACCTCCTTCCTAGGCCTTGGCGGAGGTAGCTATGAGCGAGACAAAGGTTGCTCCCTCACCCACACAGATCAGTCAGTGGTTGAACTGATCAGGGATGTGATGTGTAGAAATACAGGAGCGTTTTTTCAGACGAACATCAGGCCAGTGAGTTGATATTTCCACACGCTGCTTACTGGCCCTACACTTCAAACCATGACCCTCTAGGCATAGTAGGTGTTATCCCTCACATGCATACACTGACTTTTCAAAATAAACTTCCGTTTTCAGTGGAAAAACCTTGGTTAATTTTAGGCAAAGATCCTGGTTTGGGTTAAAATAGTAGTAGTTATATAAGCAACCTAGTAACGTTATGTAACTTAAAATTAGTCACCTGAATTTGGTTTCACACAGGGACATGAACAGCGGATTCCTGAGTGAAGTCGTGTGTTTTTGGACGCAACCATCCACCCCGGCCCCCTCCCTATGAAGACTTTATCGATCTTTATACAAGGTCACCTGACTTCCTCCATTGCTCCCACCATAACTAAGGCCACATAGAGCGACATAGATTGACGCTCCCGTAATTACACAGTTGGAGAGACGAATGCATTTACACCTTTTCAACATCTGGCAAGGATTAGTCTCAAACCTCCTCCATCAATCCAACAATCACACCCACTTTGTGTCAAAGACTGATAAAGTTTCGTGCAAAGTTGGGCCATGGGCCGTTGAACAAGAACATCTTGGTAGCGTTCACTTTTGGTTTTACTTCAAAAGACGTGGCTCGGATTAATGGGCTAAATTGGGGGAATGTCTAAAATCTGTCTGATCATGTGACTGCTCGAGCTGCTGCTCTTTCCTCCAGTGCTTCAGCATCCCACCACTTAGCAACTGTTGAGTGAAATCGTATTACATCCAAAGCTAGTGATGGACAAAGATGCTGGTAAATAACAGAAGTTTCTGCGTGAAGGAGCATTGATTAATGGAAAATGAGAGGCCGTGTATAGTGATGGGCTTGGCTGAGGTCTTATCCCGGAGGTCTGCTCTCGCCACCAAGTGCATAGTGGGACAGTTCAGACAGCAGGCAGGGTGGTTTGCAGGGTTTCAATTAGTGAAGCAGCAGGGAGTGCCTGTAACTTACATGACACTGTATGACCATCAAACACTTCTGATCTCGTGCCGCTCACATCGAACCTCGCCTCCTTCCTTTTCTATTTTCTTGTTTAACTTGTAGTTAGTGACAAGACAGAAATTCACACGTCACATGGTTCTTTATTTTGATGATTGTAACAGACTGTGACACACACAAAAAAAAGGCAAGAGCAGTATCTGTATCTTGATGTGTCTTGATGATGGTATATGTCTTTGATACCAGCAAAGCTTCCATCGACAGCTTTGAGAAGCTGGTGAAGGAAAAGCTGTTAACCAAGTAGGGAGGTTATGTTTTTAGCCCCGTTTGTCTGTCTTTTTTCTCCTGGAATTCTTCTTGCCCTATTCCAGGGGTCAGCAACCTTTACTATCAAAAGAGCCATTTTAGGCAAAAACAAAAAAAAAAGAAATCTGTCTGGAGCCGCAAAACATTTGAGCATTGTGATGAAGGTAACGCAGCTTATAGTCTAATTATATAATATATAAATCTAATGTAGTGAGGGCCAATGTGCAAATGTACTATGGAGTATTAGGGCCACACTGAGGGAAAAGAAATCGGAGATTTCCAGAATAAAGTCATAGTATTACGGGAAAAAAAGCCGGAATATAGAGAATAAAGTCATAACTTTAGGAGAAAAAAGGCGTAAAAATTAATACTTATTATATAAATAATAAAACAACTTTTTTTTTCGTAAACCTTTGACTTTATTCTCGTAAAATGACTTTATTCTCGAAATCTCCGTTTTTTTCTTTTTCTCCTCAATGTGGCCCTAATACTCCGTCGTACCGTCGTACCATAGACCTACAACAATGATAAATAAAAATGAAAATGTAAACAAAAAACAGTTATTCATTTCCATCTTTAAAAATCCACAGGGAGCCACTGGAGAGGAGCTAAAGAGCCGCATGTGGCTCCGGAGCCACAGGCGCTGAGTCCAGCCCCATTCCCTCTGAAATCCAGTCCTTGCCACTGCTAACTCTACATTTTGCCTGGTAGGGTACCGCAGAAGGACATTTCTTTTTACATGCTAATGAGAAGCTTTACCTGGAGGCCGTAACACGTGGCAGCCATCACTGGATTCCCAACCATGAAATATATCAGACTAAAATATATTGAAAGCTGTTGAATGGATTGATGATTTTTTTTTCACAAAGGTTAACTTTGATGAAGCCTACTAACTTCCCTGACTTTTCCCCAAGTGCCACCAGCAGGACAGTTGCGGCTTTCAATAAAATGTCTCGCGTTCATTTTAGCCTCAGGATGACAGAATAACTTTGGTGATCCTCTGGATTTTTCATCTAGTGCCATCATCAGGTCGACATTTTACTTTCAGTTTGATACAGATATTCACGTCTCCCACAGGATCACTGTGATAATTTGACATTTCTTCTAGCACCACCATCAGGTCAAAGTTTAAATTTGTTCCATACAAAACGAATGACACTAATGACAGCTGTACTTTGTATTTAGTTGTAAATAACAAATGTTAGCATGCTGATATGCTAAGTCACGGTAAATATGATCTGCTAAACATCAGCATGTTAGCATTGTCATTGTGAGCCTGTTAGCATGCCGATGTTAGCATTTGACTCAAAGCCCCGCTGAGCCTCCATTGTTGCTATGGCTGCAGACGTTTGGTCTTGTTTTACCCTCACTACAAATATGGTGCAATTTTTTAAAATCAGATTTAGCACATACTGTATTTGAATGAGCCTGAAAACATTTTCTATTTCCTTCTGTTTTCTGTAATTGGTTGCCACAGTCTTACAGGGATTATCCATCTGGAAAAATTGTCACAATTCTTGAACACGTTGGGCAATGGCAAACCAAATATAAAGGTCACATGCACATGATAATTCTGAGTCGTCCTGCAAAAATGTCAACAGGACAACATTGTCGGAGCCTCCCAAAAACAATTATAAATGACCATCAAAAAAAGATTGATATTAGCTTTCTTGCTGGCCTTTTCTTGATTCAGATTGATTTTGGCGATACTATTTACAGGTTTGCCTCACCGTCCACCTTGTCAAAACTTGACCCATCTGTATCACTCAGCCCTGAAGTATGTCACTAATTCTGACTTCAGGACCCATCATTGTACCTTATACAGCATGGTAGGATGGTCATCCCTCACTCTGTGGAGGTTACAACACTGGTACATTTTAGTCTATAAAATCATCTCTGGCAAACTTCCTACTTACTTAAGCCAGAAGTTTGTAATTCTCCAAAACAGTTATAATCTAAGGTCCCATAAATAGCTTCAGTTTAAAGTTCCTTCTATCAGTACAGAAGCTGGCAAAACCAGCCTGTTCCACTACGGTCCTGGTCCTGGTCCTGGAATGATCTGCAGGCCAAGCTTAAACTTGAGACCCTTATCTCTTTAAATGATTTTAAACATAGAATAAAGGAAGTGGTCACAGCTTCAGTTGTTTCAATTTAATAGCAAACACATTACCATCATGCTGCCCTGTTAATGCACTGTATAATGATGTAATGTATTTTGTCGTACCCTGTTGTTGCTGTCGTGATTCAATGTTGTCTTTTTGTGTTGCTATTTGACCCTGTCTTGGCTATAGGTCTCACTTGTAAAAGAGGTTTTAATCTCAATGTGACTTCCTAATTAAATAAAGGTTATGAATGTCAGATGTTGTGTTTTGTTCTCTGTACTTTTTTTCCTCAGCTGTCTGCTCCATCTGGTCCATCTGGTCCATCTGGTTGACAAAGTCACTTCTGTGCTCCAGCCGTTGTTTCAAAACACGTCCGGTTATGTGACAGTAACATGTAACTGGTTATACTTCATTTCAGTATCCTAAAATCTCTAATAATAGAGTGCCCATTGGTAAAACCCTCCAACTTCAGGTCATGACTGCTCTCACCTTGTTATTATGATGGTATTGTAATGTATTAATGTATTGTAATTGTAGAACGTTTTTTCTCTAAAATTTCCCACTTTCATTTTGAAATATTAAAACTTCATTCAAGAATTATTTAAATTTTATTCTTGTCAAAAACTGTGGCCCTCTAATGCATCATGATGCATCAGAGGCCTTTGAAGTCCTGACTGGGGTGCGGCAGGGATGCTTGCTCTCTCCCTTCCTCTTCCTCCTCTGCATAGACTGGACTATGAAACATCTAACGAGCAATAACCAAACCGGCATACAGTGGAACCTGACCGAACAGCTAGAAGAACTGGATTTTGCTGATGATCTGGCTCTACTGGTACACACCTACCAACAGATGCAAGGAAAATCACACAAACTAGAGATAACTGCTGCCTCCCTTGGCCTCAAAATCAACTCATCAAAAACCAAGTTAATGAGAATCAACAACAAGAACATTAGCCAATAATCACGGATCAAAAGCAGCTAGAGGAAGTAGCCAGCTTTATATACCTTGGGAGCATAGTTACTGTGGATGGAGGTACGGAGGAGGATGTCAAAGCCAGAATCGGAAAAGCAAGGACAACATTCAACATCTTAAACAAAATCTGGAAAACAAAAAACACTCAAGACCAAACTACAAATCTTTAATTCAAATGGTAAATCCATTCTACTCTACTAATCCGAAACATGGAAGACAACCACCAACATACTGAACAAATTACAGACATTCATTAACCGCAACCTCCGACGCCTCCTGGGAATCTACTGGCCCAACACCATCTCAAATGCCAACCTATGGGAACGCACCAAGCAGGAAACAATAGAAATTCAAATCAAGAGGAGAAAATGGAAATGGATAGGTCACACACTCAGAAGACAAAATAAATCAATCACAAAGCAGGCTCTAACATGAAACCCACAAGGAAAGAGGAAGAGAGGACGTCCTAGAACCACCTGGAGAAGAACCACAGAACAGGAGATGAAGAAGGAAGGGCTGTCATGGCAACAATTAGATCGGATTGCACAAGACTGGAGAAGATGGAGGGGTTTCATCGATGGCCTATGTTCCTTAGAGAATTTAAAGGCCTAAGTAAGTAAGTAAAACTGTGGCCCTAATACTCATTAGCAAAGGGAAAAGTTAAAGCAAGGCCACCTTTTAAGCGTACAGGTGATGAGTAGATGATAGATATTGTAATATTACGTGGAATATTCTTTTAGTTTTAGTGTTTGTTTTTCCAGAATACCTCAACTGGAGCCTCACCTCACTTCACGTGCTACACCAGTTGATTTCTGTGCTTAGATACTCTGTGTGTGTGTGTGTGTGTGTGTGTGTGTGTTTTAGTGGGTGTGGTGGTCTGTTTGAAGTTTTTGCTTGTTGCGTCTGTGTGTGGTGAGACAGACTGACAAGTCAGACAGACAGGGACGGATGGATAGACTGCGACAGGCCAAACAACAGGTGTGTCTTTTGAACATAACCCGCCGCCATACGAAAGCCCTCTTTACCTTCAGCCCCGCTGATTCTTGTTTTCATCAGCAAAAGAAAAGACTTCTCCTCCTCCTTGTCGCTGACCGTCTTTCATCTGTGGGAGAGACAGACAACTCCTCTCTCTGTGCCTTTATGTCTCTCTACTGTCTCTCTTCATTGATGCTGTCATTTCTTTACTTAGTTATGACTAGGCCTGGACTGCACGTCGCTTTGCCTTGGATTGCCCTGTTACTAAACATTGGGTATCGACCAATCACAGCTTTCCATCTCTGCTACGATACTGTATGATGGAGTTCAAACCTGCCCACAAGGGATCAGTATGTTTTTTTGTTTTTGTTATCATATTTGTATACAGTACTCAGATCTTTTACAGTACTTCAGTAAAAGTAGTGATACCACAGTGTAGAAATACTCTGTTTCAAGTAAAAGTCCTGGATTCAAAATGTCACTTACAGTATGTAAAAGTACAAAAGAGTGAATGGGGCTGTAGGAGCCAAATATATATATATAAAAAAAGGATAAGTTAAAGGTCCCATATCGTGCTCATTTTCAGGTTCATACTTGTATTTTATGTTTCTACTACAACATGTTTACATGCTGTAATGTTCAAAAAACCCTATATTTTCCTCGTACTGTCTGTCTGAATATACCTGTATTTACCCTCTGCCTGAAATGCTCCGTTTTAGCTAATTTCAACGGAATTGCAACCGAATTGCGTTGCTAGGCAACAGTTTGGTTCCATGTTTACTTCCTGTCAGCTGATGTCATTCACATACACGGCAACAGGAAATAAACTGGGACACATTTAGAATGTTTACGTTTAAAACAGCGTAATGGTCTAAATATTGTATATTTGTGACATCACAAATGGACAGAAATCCTGATGGCTTGTTTCAAACGCACAATTTCTGAATACGGCTGTGTGTGTTTCACTGTATATTGAGCGTCTTGATAGTTTAATAGTATTTATACAGCACTTAAACCTGCTTTAAAATATAAAAGACACGAAAATCTCACTTTTTACAATATTCCATGCTGGAAACACTCCCGGAAGTAAACAAAGAAGAGCAGACTTCCAGAACACAACAATGGAGGGACGACTACGCGGCTTGATCTTGGCCTTGGTCATCTTTTTTTTACCTCGTAGCAATTTTTCACTCAAGGCAACGATGCAGTTTGTCACGGCTGCGACGGGAAAACATTGGATTGATGCACTGGAGTCGCCGAAGGTGCATATCAAGACATACGGAGGACAGAGGAGGAGGCGTGAATTAAGCCTCCTAAACTGTGACGCGCTCATTGGCCGAAAATATTTCCGAAGAGCCGTCAGGTATGCCTGTGGTCTTCAACACAGCCTGACGTTACACCTGTTTAGTACTGATGTGAATAGCGAGGACAAGCGTTGGCTCTTTTGTAGTAATGTTGTCTGGTGTCTGGTGTTGACATGCACAGCGCTGCTTGCTACCGGAGCTGGTTTAATCCAAAAAGGCGCATTGCTTTCTCCAGTTGTGCCAGATCGAGGTCGGATCATGTTCTCACCACAAACGAAGCGTACCAAACCGTACCGCGGTTCGTTTTGTTTTGGTGCGCACCCGAGTGCGATTGCTGTGTTCACACCTGCCCAAACGAACCGCACCAAGAGTGTAAACGCTCCAAGGTTCCATTCAACCGAACTAAACAAGGCAGGTGTGAATACGCCCTGAGAGTGTTCCGACAGGCTGTATTATACCCCTTTCACACCGAGGACTCAACCAGGGTTGAAGCAGTGTTGACTGTTCCTCTGAAAGGGTTAACCCGCGTTGACTAACTCAGCTTCGTGACCCAGGTCGAGAGGTGGGTCAGACCTGGGTCGATTTCGATGTGAATGACACGCACAGGGTCACTAACAACTGCGGGCGGGAAAAATGTATTCGGTTGCAAATGAGGGCGCACAGTCGTGACGCAACTGTCACAGGTCAGTGTGGCTCATAAACAAACGGAGCGACGGCAGCAGGAATGTTTTCAGCCACACCGGAGGTGAACGACGCACGAGAACAACACAGATGTGTGGCCAGACTTTGAGGTGTGGGAGAAAAGCGGTAGATGACGGGACGGTGAGGGACAACGTAGTGTAACTTTAAACGAACATGACAAGGCTGCTGAATGAGAGACGCATCCGCCGTAACTTTACACAGAAACACACCGTGTTAATAATAAGCCAACCACCTCACGGTACCGCCAGCTGTTTTTAAAGCGTATTTGCCCATGTTCTATTTGTAAAGTTATCTTTTTTAACTGTTTTTCCCAATAAACCAGCAAAAAGATCCATCCGTCGCCTGTTCCATCAGTTATAAAGTAACAAACCCAGTCCCAGTTCATACATTATCGAGCAATTAGCGAACTAAATGAAATACATACTAATTTTATTATATTTGGACAAACTCTTACATTATCCAACAGTTGCCACATGTCCAGCTGAACAACTTTAGTAGGTCTACTATATGAAGCAAATCTTTGCTGGGATGGTGCAGGGAGTGAAATATACATTCCAGTCCTCAGAAGTTTCTGTATTCCTTTTGTAAATGTTGCCTGTAATATTATCATATTAGATAGCACATTGTAGTCTTATATATGATATAAATGGGTACTGTAGATAGACAGAGGAAACTGACATGGACATTCAGGAGGACAAAGACAAAAGATAAAGACAAAGCCTCCCCAAACGTAAAAGTTCACACTGAGCTGATGATAAAGTAGAAAGACAGAAATCAGAGATTCACTTTAAAGGTCCCATATTGTAAAAAGTGAGATTTTCCTGTCTTTTATATTATAAAGCAGGTTTAAGTGCTATTTAAATACTGTGAAAGTATCAAAATGCTCAATCCATGGAGTAATACACACAGCCCGTATTCAGAAACTGTGCGTTTGAAACAAGCGGTCAGGATTTCTGTAAATTTGTGATGTCACAAATCTACAATATTTAGACAATTTCACAGTTTTAAACGTACACATTCTAAATGTGTCCCAGTTTATTTCCTGTCACAGTGTATGTGAATATCATCAACTGACAGGAAGTAAACACGGACACAAGCTGTTTCCTAGCAACACAATTCTGTTGCCATTCCGTTGAAATGCGCAAAAACGGAGCGTTTCTGATAGAGGGTGAATACAGGTATATTCAGACAGTCAGTATGAGAAAAATAATGTGTTTTTTGAACATTAAAGCATGTAAACATGTTCTAGTAGAAACCCAAAATACAAGTATAAACCTGAAGATGAGCATGATATGTCCCCTTTAAAATACACATAAATGACAGGAGGAGCAGCCAGTTCACAGAAAAACAGAGTTGTTACTGGGCTGGGGGTGAAAAATGACCCACATATGCACTCGCTACGCCATTAAATCACTGAACAAAGCAGGTGATGTTTAAAATCACCCCCACCTCCACTAGAGACATCAATCCAGTCCAAATGGGTTACTTTATGTTAGGGGGTAAGGCAAATGAACGTGGTGGAAAGTGTAGAGTTAGTGCCAAACCAGGATGATATTATGTTCAATGGCCAGTATTATTTATCTAAAAACTCCTTTAAAAAGTTGTTTTCTGACGCGTGCGTGAACATATCGTAGAGACGAGCTCTTTCAGTAGGCAAGACTT
>NC_051270.1:37702972-37865472 GCF_015220745.1 Sebastes umbrosus | reverse complement strand
TGTTTCTAGACACAATATAAATGTTGGAAAATTATTACTGAAAACATGTGCAAAGGCTGTGAACATTGCTGTACTGGATTGTGGAGTTAGACTGTTAAACAGTTTTTCGCCAGTTTTGTGTTCAGGATTTTTTTAGGCGGGGCTGAAATCATGGCTCAATGACTCACTGGAGCCATCCTTAACATAACTCCACCCGTCTTCACAACCGTGGTTTTTGAAAGAAAAAATAGAAACCCCGGGTGTGACTCATGTTGACAGGATCGTGGGTTCCAGCTCCTCTGTAGGCAATGGTATTTTCATCACTGTTTCTGTTTTGTATTGTATTTTTATGATTGTAATCCATCCCATGTCCTATGTTTATTTATTCTTTTTCTGTAGACTTGTAAAAAATGAATAGTCAGCATGGAGTACCAGGTCCAAGAATGTCTTTGAGACTACCAGGACCACAAAAGCAAGCACTTTGTCCACGGCCCTGGCAGTGAGGTCCGGGCAGGGGGCGCTGTAAAGCTTCGCGGCCGCGAGTCACCCTCGCCCTGAGCCTTTCCAACGCCTCGGATGAAATGCGCCCAGCAGGGGCCAGCCAGCGCTGGGGAGAGGGGCGAGGGGAGAGGAGATCCGCGAGGGGATCCTCCCAGTAGCGGCCCCCCGGGGGCTTGCGCGACGGGGGCTTTTACCGGCCTCACACCGTCCACGGGCTGAGCCTCGATCAGAAGGACTCAGGCCGCATTTCCCTGATCCGCCCGTCGGACGACGGTTCGGCGCTGGGCTCTTCCCTCTTTGCTCGCCGCTACTGAGGAATCCTGACAGGCTGCAACTTCCCCGCTTGTGGCCGTGGTTTCAGCTATGGGTGTATTAACAGAGGTATCAGGTTTCAGCGCCTTTAGCGACACGCCCCCAGCGACACGCCCCCAGCGTCTCAGAGCAAAGAATACTGCTGATTTTTCCATGATTTTCAAAGCTAATGTTATATGCTTTTTTTAACTATTCAAATTTGGCTGGGTGGTTAGTAACACATTTTTCAGTGGTGTGACAAACCCAGAATGCATATTTATTTTTGCTTTACACAGACTTTAAACTGTGTCATCACACTTCTGGCGCACTTTCCCTGAGCGTTTTACTGTTTGCCGTGGATGGGTTTATATTGCAGTTAAACGGAACGCCCGGTGCGTCTCATACTGCCGCTTAAAGGTGCCTTGTGTGGCGGTATCGAACGCCAACGTCCATGACAAAGCGCCGATATTTGATGCCCTGGGAACGAGAACGTGCTGGGTCAGCCAAGTGTCGTAACGCCTCACTGACACAGGCCTGAGGTGGGATGTAAACACTGACCAGAATGTACAAGGAAAAAAAGATCTACAGTCAATGAAAATAGTCTCTAAATGAGGAATGCATGATTTCTTCAACACTTTGACATCTGTACTCCAACCTTCATTTATATAAAAAGAGATTCTGCCTCCACTTGTCGCTAGAAGGAGCCGTGTTTCAATGAAGCACAGGGTGGCAGATCCGCAAAATAGTTAGTTAGTAAAGTAGTTATCCTAATCAGTCTTCGGTCCAAAATGAACCCTTAAGGTCTGAGGACTTCCAGTACAGCAGCCAGAGGGTGTGTGATGTCCCCTTTAATCTGTCCAACCTTCGATCAGCGTGTCTGTCTTCATGATTCTGTGAAGGAGTTAACGTCTGAACCTCATGCTGCTCTCTCTCCCGACCACCTAGGGTCTCTCTCACAGTTCCTGTGGGCTGAACGTTAGTAATGAGGTGGCAAATTACTGTCTTAAAGTTTGATTGAGAGGTCTCCCACTGACATCCTGACACACACACACACACACACACATACACACACGCACACCGTCCCCCCCAGGGTTGTCCTCGACCCCCTGCCAAACTGTAAAACAACAATGCTCCAAACTCTTTATTGATGAGACAGCAGTGGCTTTCACTGACTTGCTATTTCCCTCCGGCCGTTTGAAGAATTGTTCTTTTCCGTTTTCACAGGACGGCTGATTGACATTTTCTCCAAGACCAGAAACCGTATACATTTTAACCACAGAAGAAGAAAGGACAGACACCAGGAGCAGGTTTTAAAGGTATTAATCAATGAGTTTCACTTGTAAAGAAAGAATCAGAATACATCCATTTTAACATTTGCTTTGTCATTTTAAACATTTTATGTCTTTTTTTTTAATTAAACAAGTGGGAATCCAACTGTTTAGAAAATATTTGTTTGAACAGCAGCTGGAGGAGATTTTTCTGTATTCTTCTACTGTAGCTACATTGTACCACCAGACTATAAGCAGACAATATATTATTTTCCCCTGCAATGTATAATTAATAATACATGTAAAGTCTAAAGTGTTGGTCTTAATAATAGTGGGTCCTAGCTCTACAGTTTACATTGTACTGAAAGACAATGTTGAGGTATTGACTAACGTGGCATAATATGGAAAGGAAAAAAAAAAACACTTTTAAAAACTTTATTTATATTGTCACATACAATCAACAAAACATTGTAAGATTTGGCTTCTGCATTCAACCCGGCTGTCAATCACTCTCGAACTCCGACCAAACGGTCAAACTAGGCAGCGCTGATCAAATATGAATCAATATTATGTTACGTTAATGCCTATTTCTCTCCTCAAATGTTTTCAGAATCATCTTGTAGTGCACAGTTTAGCTGTAAAATTAGAAAGTTTGTGACGCCACCGCCATTGTAAAATCTGGTGAAGGAACGCCAAATTACGGTCACATGACCGGAGCACAGCCAATAGGAATGCTCTCTCTCTGATATTGACCTGTGATTGGTCAAAGTCTCCCGTCACGGGCTAGATGTTCTAAAGCCTGAAAACAGAGCCATGAGGAGGAGCAGAAGTCTAGTTATCTCTCAGAACACTTGAATTACAATATGCTGAAAGGTTATTATGGAATTTTTGCCCAATGATGCCAAAAATATACTGCCTACTGCCACTTTAATTCATAAAATGTGCATAAATGCACTTTTGCTGACACACCAGTAGTCCATCAACAACCTGCACCAACCAATGGAACTCACGAACACAAATATGTTAATATCTCAGCAGATAACTCTCTCACTGTTAGCCTGTCTGCCTTGTGGTATCCATCAAGAGGCATGGCTGTTTTTATAGATAACAATCAGTCATTTGTCTCCTCTTTGCAAAACTGCTGAACTTTTCCTACTGTATTCGTACACATGCAATGGTCCAGAGCATTGTTGGCAGTGGCGGATAAAATCGTCAGGCCATCCGCCACTTTGGCAGACAGGGAAAACGCTAGTGATGGGAAAAGAGAACCTGTTCCTACTTGTCCTATTCCTTGGCATCTCATGCCTCCGTGTCTGTCGATTACATTTAAAAAATTGCAATATATCGTCTTGTTTACAGTATTGTAATATAATGAGTCATAACCTCTGTATCATGAAAAGTATTGTATCTTATTGATTCTTGACAATACACAGCTCTGATATCAATGCCGGTATAAATGCACCTAGGATATGATCTTAAGGTGCACTAAAAGGCACGCGCGGCGACCCGCCTATGTCAACACAACACATGTCGTAAAGACATTTGAATATCATCATGAATGCATTATTTGTTCATTGTCATCTGTTGGTATACTGAAAGGCGTCACATGGTGTGCCTTATGTGAGGAGGCTCCGGGTGTCTGGAGGTTTAGATACATTTGTAGATATTCCTTGCCTAAACAAGTCTGAAACAAGGGTTGGACGCAACTTTGTTTTGCTTTCTCTTTATTTTGTTTTGATGACATGATTCTGTATGACGTGGGACATCCTGTATAAGGCTGGGTGAATCTTATAATACTTTAAGTTTTTGGTATATCTCTGTCCATGCACACATGCTGTGCCACTGTAAGGACAACTGGGGCTCAACAAGTTATTATTTTATTCATCCAAGTGAAGATTGACAACAAACAGCACAGAGAAACTCGGATTACAACACACTCAGAGGAAGAGAGATTTCATTCTCTGCTCAGGTAGACGTTACTCCTTTACATCTTTACATAAACAATAGTTGATGATGAAATATTAATGCTGATATCATAAACCCAGGTAGACATTACTCCTCTATATCTTTACATAAACAATATCTCTTGGTGGAGAGGAGGTTGTGTTGCTCAGGCTCTGGCTCTATCTATTCGGCATGGAGAGGTGGTCGTGTTGCTCTGGCTCTATCTATCTGGCGTGGAGAGGAGGTTGTGTTGCTAAGGCTCTACCTATCTGGCATGGAGAGGAGGTCGAGTTGCTAAGGCTCTATCTATCTGGCGCGGAAAGGAGGTCGTGTTGCTAAGGCTCTACCTGTCTGGCATGGAGAGGAGGTACTGTTGCTCTGGCTCTATCTATCTGGCGCGGAAAGGAGGTTGTGTTGCTAAGGCTCTACCTATGTGGCATGGAGAGGAGGTCGTGTTGCTAAGGCTCTACCGGTTTGGCGACGAGAGGAGGTTGTGTTGCTCTGGCTCTATCTGTTTGGCGACGCCTGGAAGCCGCTTGATATCCTCCTGGATCCACTTTCTCACATATGCTTCATATTATATGTATTATTTTTTGTCATATGGATTGTCTATGTTGTATTTTCATCATGTTGTTACTCTGTACACACGACATCTATTGCACGTCTGTCCATCCTGGAAGGGGGATCCCTCCTCTGTTGCTCTTCCTGAGGTTTCTTCCATTTTTTTCCCTGTTAAAAGGTTTTTTTTTTGGTTAAGTTTTTCCTTATCCGATGACAGGGTCGTACTGTAACTTGACTCCTCTATATCTTTACAGAGATAATAGTTGTTGATGATATATTAATGATGCTCTGAATATTGAATTTAGCACCTTTAAGTCTCCTGAAAAGTAGCCCACAGGTGACATTGGCTGTCTCTATCACGTGGCCCTCACCTTGCACGTTGTAGTGGTTTTGGTAGTTCCACCAATATGCAACCCCCACTCCCCACCACACACACACACAGTGAACATTCTCATGGGAAAACTAACACCTTACCCCCCCCCCACCCCTTCCTTCTTCTCCCATAAAGAGGAGAGAGCTGAGGGGCCACAGGACGGTGGCAAAGCAGGTCTGTTTGATCCCCATGCCGTGCTATCTTCAGTTTTCTCCATTCAGCCTGCATGGACAGGGATCAGTGGAGTGGACCGCCCGTCTGCCCAAAGGGACAAAAGTCCCCGTGCTAATTGCTGCCACATCAAATGAAGAGGGACATCCCAAATAGGAGCCCTCAGATTAATGGAGAGATGGAAAAAAGGACAGCGATTGATCTTAAAGCAGCTGACTGGTGTCACTCAGTTTACTCCTCTGTCTTTGTTGAACACCAGCTGATGAAGTCTGGATATTTGTTAAAGTTGTGGTGTTTATTAAGGATTTCATTCGTAACTTGCATATGCATTTCCATTCCATTCATAATTTTGTCAAGACTGGGCTTTTAATAGCACTAATCCAACACATAACTCACGGCTGCTATATTGGCACATCCTCAATTAAGTACACTGATATTCTGTAGATAGATTACATTTTAAGGTTGTGGCTCATTGGGATTGTCCGTTTACCATCTCTGACATCTTTAAAGAATATGAACCCAGTAGACCTCTTTAGGAAGCACTCAAGCTAAACTGAAATTTAACTGCCAACCTTGTTATTACAGCACAGTATGTAGGCGTTATGTAGGCTACTGTGAGGAGGTACTGAACTTTTTTCATCGTTACAGGATATTTTTTCTTTTGGCATGAATGTAATTTTGTTTGCAAATTTTCTGTTCATTATATGACTTTATATGAAAGATCAAAGGTAAATTTGACAGTACATGTAACACATTGTTACAAAAATAACTTAACGGTGTGTTTCCGTGTAACGTATCAGCGGATGCCTCTCTCATTCAGCAGCCTTGTTATGTCTGTATAACGTTACACTATGTTGTCTCTCATCCCGTCAGCTACCGCTTTTTTCTTTCTCACTGCGGATGGCCGGCAGCTCCGGCACACACATCCACACACGTACCTCTCTGCTCAAAGAAGGAGGCGGGGTCACGCATAATCAACGCGTCATCAGTTACACTGCGCATGTGTTATACCCTGTGGTCTTAATGTTCCGGCTGATCAAAACAATTCCTGAATCCGGATCATGATCCGGATTGCCACCAAAATCGAATGGATTGTTGGTTGACTGTCATGGTGAAAAAAGTTACTATTTTGACCAGCACAGCTCACACCATGACAAAACAACTCATTATTTGGTGCCATTGGCCAGTTTACTGACACAAAAACTAGGTTTTGTTTTGAAGCGTGAATGAAGTGTTTTGGGTCAGTTACTACCATTTGCAGACATGCAGTAGGGTTGTGATGTCCTGTGCAAATTCAACATGTGCAAGATTATTGCAGGACTAAAACAGGATGGAGTGTGGTTGAGACAGAAACTATAAAGCTGAGAGTTCTCTGTTAGACAAAGGTGAGGTGTTGTAGAGGGTTATTGCTTTCCTGTATCAGTCCTTGTGACAGCAAATCTGAATCAGTCTGTTAGAGAAAGAGCTGCGCTGTCTGTCCAGTAGTGGGGGTGAATTAAACAAAAACACTTTCTTAGGATTAGGCAACAAAACCACTTAGTTATATTTTGGAAAAAAACAACATGGTTGGGTTTAAAAATGACTACGTTTGCACAGTGAAAATGTGACGTGACGTCGTGAACACGGGACATGAACGAACAGCTGACTGTAAAGTGAAAGTGAAACGTAACGAACAGGACATGAACAGTGGTGTTTGTGAACACTGTGTTTGTTTGACCAATCCACCTCCAACCCTTCCCGCAGCTCTACTGTGCTTTTGGCCTCTTTAAGCTTCACTGTTTTGTTTCATTCTGAGCTGTTTCCAATGGCAATCAGCAGCTATTTTCAGTGAACAAGCTCTATATTCCACTGTGTACCTGCCCAGCACCAAACAGCAGACAGAGTTAGGGACTCCAGCAAGATACTAGCAGCTAAACATACTTAAAGGTCCCATATCGTGCTCATTTTCAGGTTCATACTTGTATTTTGTGTTTCTACTAGAACATGTTTACATGCTGTAATGTTAAAAAAAAACTTTATTTTCCTCATACTGTCTACTTGAATATACCTGTATTCACCCTCTGTCTGAAATGCTCCGTTTTACTGCATTTCAATGGAATTGCAACAGAATTGTGTTGCCTGGCAACAGTTTGGGTCCATGTTTACTTCCTGTCAGCTGATGTCATTAACATACAATGCAACCAGGAATAAACTGGGACACATTTAGAATGTTCATGTTTAAAACTGTGTAATGGTCTAAATATTGTATATTTGTGACATCACAAATGGACAGAAATCATAATGGCTTGTTTCAAACGCAAAATTTTTGAATACGGGCTGTGTGTGTTTCTTCGTATATTGAACGCTTTGATAGTTTAACAGTATTTATATAGCACTTAAACCTGCTTTATAATATAAAAAGACATGAAAATCTCACTTTTTACAATATGAGACCTTTAAACATACAAAGACATACACGCTCTTCATACGGCCAGACGTGTCAGGAGGTGCACCAGACGGCAATGCCCACACAGTCCAGTCTGTGCCAGACAGCTGCAGGGACACGTGTGCATATGTGATCAGCTGTGTTTGAAAATCAGTAAAGTGTTGCGAAATGCAATCCAGTTATCAAATGTGTTTGAGTAGACAGGTGCTGGTGAAGGTGAAATAATTCGGAGATGTTTTTTTAACCCAGTATGTACTGCAGGCTTGTTGAGGCAGTTCCACGTCTAAAGTCGAGTCACGGCTCACAATCATATTGCAAGTATAGAGGGGTTTTGTGTTTTGTGGCTTTGTGTTACATGTATGGAATTGTGGATATTGTTGCTGCATTATTGTACTAATGTTTTACTGTTTCCTGTATCCCTGCATGGCTTGTGCACTGTCTTGAGAATGCTTATTTTGTTGCTGTCCTTATGGTGTCTTGTTGTCTTCTGTCTGTAAATGTTAACCATCCCTTCACTGGTTTCAAAACATCTCGCCAAAGCACTGCAATTCAAATTTAGCCAGCTTGCTAACACCGGCACAATTACAGAAATGTTGATTAATGTACGTTGTCCTTATGTAATGAATGTTGTGTCCCCAAATGGCCAAAAAAGCACATTTTTATTCGCTTCGGGGCTATTTATTAATGCCGTGTAAGTACATTGAAACTGTACTGCTTCATATTATTTTCTCTATTATCATTTTGTTTATGTTGTTTTGATGAGGCACTTTAAGTTGTGTCTGAGTTTTGCGTCCATTCTGTAAAAATACAGATCTTTTAATCTCTACTGTTTCATTTTATGTGACAACTACTGGTTTCTTTGTATATTAACATTTTATAAACAAACAAAGCGTTTTTAAAATAAGAAGCGCTGCTTTAGTTTAACCTATCCGACAGTATAATGAAATTAGATTAATAAGTGGGAGCAGCTGCAGCTTTAAAATGCTATTTACACATTGGCACCTCATTCTCGAGTCTGGCTACTTTTACTGTGGAAACTGTATATTTTACTGCTGATCCTTGTTTCCTTTTGCTTCAGTGGAGTTTTGATTGCAACACTTTCCATTCTTACATTGCTTGTACGTAAGTAAAAGATCTCAAGACGTTGTGTTCTTACTGTATTATGAAAAATGGCGGCAGTGGTGATATCTAAAAGCGAAGGCTTTGAATCCATTTCTTTTTTTTTTTTATGCCAGACAGATCTGAATCCAAGTGTTGAATGAACTATCCAGTTGTATCCAGAGGTTGTGTGGTACATTAATGGTTTAATGAAGTCCCAATAATAATAATAACAACGTCATTATAAGAATAGGATTTTAGTGGTGGGTCCATGTTTTTCTTTTGTTTTATGCTTTTTCAGAAAAGAGTTGGAGAGACATTCCCAGATTAGTTCTGCCCGTGCGACTGCCTGCTATGTTACTGGGAAGCAGACAGTAGCTGACTGACTGCCTGTTTGACTGGCTGCCCCCTTTATTGTCCTTCAGCAACGAGGAAGATCAGTGGACCAGGACCCAGTAACAAAAGGCCTGGAGCCAACACTCTGTGTGTGTGTTTGTGTGTCCGTGTATGTGTGTAGCTGTCACGGCCCAGTGATGTAAGTGTCTCTGGGCCCCGTCGGGTCCCTGCACCACACAGGGACAGAAAGAGAGAAAAAGCTGTCACTTCAGAGGCTCCTTTCAAAACCTGCATCACTTTAGAGTAAACAGGCCTTGAAAGTCACAGTCCATATAGTCCTCCGAGCAGTCAAACGGTTGCTGCTCAGCTTCTGCATCAAATGATTTGAAATGGTTTCTTAACCCCCCCTCCCACCCCAACATCAACCTCTCTCCCACCCAGCCCTTCCTTTTCTCAACTCATGCATTCCTGTTTTCCAATTGTGTTGTCTTTGTGTCACAGCGAGGCTTTGTTGGGGCCACGGATGGCTATTGAGGCCGACGGTGCGGTTTCAAAGTGTTTATTGATGTGCAGTCTCCACATGATGTTGGATCTTGTTGTCTGAGGTCAAAACCTGTTGGTGTTCCGGTGTAGTCGAAGTAAAGGCTCACATCTTGATCCATGCCGGCGGGTCACGCTAGGCCTTTGAAAGCAACAAGGCAAACAGATCTTTTGGACGTCGGCTCATCCATCAAGCGCACCTTAAGACTGTATCAGCCAAGCATGCAGCGCTGTCACTCACGAATAAGTAAGCTGTTGGCGGCAGGAAGCGAGGTCACAAGAGGACCTGCTGTAAATCAGTTGGTTAGAGAAGTGGTTCCCAACCCGGGGATCCGGGACCCCTACGAGGGGTCTCGAGATGAACCTTTCAGGCCTTTAAAAATGATTCAAGTGAAACAGTTGATCCAACAGCTTACAACTTATAGACAACCTATGAGGTGTTGCATATGAAGGAATTACAAGCAAAAAAGGTCGGGAACCACTGAGCTACTGTGGAGCCTATATTTTTGCATTTATTGTGAAAAAAAACATGTAAGCGTCAGGCCTCTGGTCAGCAATCAACTGTTAGTGAGTTAAGCATCTGGACCTTTACAACAGTCAACATTGGGCATCATGCAGCAACAATCTCTTAAAGTTCTCTTATATTTTCTGTTAATAAATAATAAATAAGAGAAGTCAACTCCAGATGCACCGAATGTTTTTAACCATCCATATCTGTTCTAGGTGTGCTCAATGATGAATCCCACTTGATTGTAACGCCCCCTAAGGACAGGTGTTAGCATAGGTAACGCCTCCTAAACACTATATAAGGACAGGTGTTAGCATAGGTAACGCCTCCTAAACACTATATAAGGACAGATGTTAGCATATGTAATGTCCCCTAAACACTATATAAGGACATGTGTTAGCATAGGTAACGCCTCCTATACACTATAAAATGACAGTTATTAGCATAGGTAACGCCTCCTAAACACCATATAAGGACAGGTGTTAGCATAGGTAACGCCCCCTAAACACTATATAATGACAGGTGTTAGCATAGGTAACGCCTCCTATACACTATATAAGGACAGGTGTTAGCATAGGTAACGCCTCCTATACACTATATAAGGACAGGTGTTAGCATAGGTAACGCCCCCTAAACACTATATAAGGACAGGTGTTAGCATAGGTAACGCCTCCTATACACTATATAAGGACAGGTGTTAGCATAGGTAATACCCCCTAAACACTACAGTATAGGCTATAAGGACAGATGTTAGCATAGGTAAAGCCCCCTAAACACTATATAAGGACATGTGTTAGCATAGGTAACATAGGGCTTCACACTATCTAAGTGTGTGGTGTTGTTTCTCCTGCAAGCCTGTGAATGTTGTGAGTTCGAGAGCACAGAGACGAGTAGACAGACTGCTTATCAGCTCACAACCTTGGGACAGTCAGACTTGGATCCAGAACTGGATCAAGAACTGTAAGCTACTGCTCTGAGCTATAGGAAGTCATGACCAGCTGACAGTGGTGGGTAGAGTAGCCAAACACTTTACTCAAGTAAAAGCAGACAGACCCAGATCCAGCTTCGCTGTTGCCTACGATCTGCAGTCGCAGCAGTAGCAGAGGTTCCGCCGGTCCCCGCTGGAAGCCAACACGACAACACGCTGCCGGATACCCAGGCCGTATCGCTGGGACCACTGGAGGATGGGGACGTAATGTGAGACTGTTCTCCCAAGAAAAATGATAGAATCAGTCTTTTCAGGAACTGCCCCAAAACGACACGAGTTTATGTTCAACTGACTGCACCCTCTAGTGGTCGTAAGAACTACGAGCACTAGGAGGAAGCAAAGGAGGAAGTCAGATCAGGTGACGTTATATACGGACACAGAGGGGTGGAAGGTGGCTTCAACAAAAATGTGACACCAGAAGCCGCTGTTTGTTTCCTGTTTCCTACAGACAGTTTTTACTTTTAACCATGACCACAGTCGCTGACTAACCTTAACCACCTGGTTATTATTGTGACCATGGCAACTAAACTCCCTTAATCTTATTACCTCATTCCAAGGAAGGAGGTATAGTTTTCACCGGCGTTGGTTTGTTGTTTGTTTGTTTGCCTGTCTGTCTGTTAGCAGGATTATTCCAAAATACTCGCGATGGATTTGAATTAAATTTTTTAGAGGGCTGGGGTGTAGCACAATGAACAATCCATTAGATTTTGTTGGCGATCCGAATCATGATCTGGATTCAGGAATTTGTTTAGGAATTCCGATCAGCCTGAGCATTAAAACCTCAGGGTATAACACATGCGCAGTGTAACTGATGACGCGTTGATGACACAAGACCCCGCCTTCCTTCTCCTTCTGAGAGCAGAGAGATACGCGTGTGGATGTGTGTGCGGGAGCTGCTGGCCGTCCGCGGTGAGAAAGAAAAAAGCAGTAGATGACGGGATAAGAGACAACGTAGTGTAACGTTATACAGACATAACAAGGCTGCTGAATGAGAGAGGCATCCGCCGATACGTTACACGGACACACACTGTGTTAATAATACGCCGACCACCTCACGGTACCGCCAGGTGGGAGCTGTGATCTGTTTTTAAAGTCACGCACCTCAGCGGAGCTCTGCGCTCTCCGAGTGCCATTCTAGTTGTAACTTATTATCCCCAAGGCTCCTGTAAATCTAGAGGATAAAAGAGAAATTCTGGTATTTGTTAACTTGGGTCAGTTTTTTGTCCTTTATGACACACACTTCATATACAGTGTACAGTCATATATACCAATGCATACACACTCCTATATATAATCGGGTACTGTAAAGTAAATCTTCCTCCCTAAATCCTTCCTGCCCGTTGACCAGTGTTGTTGTGCTGCTCGTTACACCTGACCGGCCTCATCAGCTCTCATTGTCATCCCATCAGGAGTTAGATCTAATGAGGGTCAGTCTCTCATTACTGCCCATGTCAGCTCACCCCAGTCTGACCTCTGACCTCTACCTCCCGACAGCCAATCAAGTTGTTTTTTTCCCTCCCTCTTCTTCTTTTAGCCTTATGGTCAGAAAAGAAAATGGTGACAGAAATGCATGAGAATAAAGAGGGAAAGATCCAGACGGGATGAGATGGGATACGACTTTCCTTCAAAGGGAATCCTTTACAAAGGGATATTTTTACAACATGAAATACATTAAATGAAATCAAGGAAGTTGTGAACAAAAGACTTCAGAAAAAGAAGACATATTTCATAGTAGGGTGGTGGTGAAGGGGGGGGGTGGCAGCGGGGGTCACTGGAAGGGTGGAGGTGCAGATTAGGGGGAAACAATGAGTTAAATGTTCCCCCGCCAGACCACGTATGGCCGAAGCATCCCCCCCAGTGTCCATAATTTGTCTGGAATAATTGAGTGTGTGTGTGTGTGTGTGTGTGTGTGTGTGTGTGTGTGTGTGTGTGTGTGTGTAGCCGGGGCTCAGGCCTTGCTCTCTGCTGGTTGGAGGTGAAAGGGCTCTCCAGATAGAGTGGAGGACCCTCGCTGTCAGACAGGAATCTGAAGAGACCTCCCAGTAGCCCTCAGCGGTGAGACCCGCAGCTCCGTTTATTCACAATCCCCAGCAGTTTTAGGGAGGCCTGAGAGTGAAAACGTTTACGTCACTTGATTCCAAAGGATGCTGACATCTTTTTGGTGAGATGGGGCACACTATGGACAAATGGCTACCAAGCCACGGAACTCTTATATCTTACAACACCGGCTATGTGATGGTAATGTATGTAATGCATTAAACAGTATTAACTGACCCCCCCAGGTCAGGGCATCTTAAAGAGAGATCCATCCAATCCATCATTATCTGTAACCGCCTTATCCTATTCAGGGTCACGACATTGGGTGAAGGCGGGGTAAGAGAGATTTGTAAATGTAATAATTTATTTTTACAATACTGATGTACAACACTCAAGACAAAAGCCATTTTTCAAATAAAAAAATGTAATTAAAACAGACATATATTGATGTGAAATAACAAATTTTGAACCTTTTACAACTTTGTGTCCAAGAAGTCCATAAATCCATATTCCAATAATACATCGGTCTCATTCAGATACAGTTGGAAATGGGTGAGTAGAGGAGATGGGGTCTTACTGGAAGAGATGGATAGCTACTTCTTTTTTAAATTTCTGCACACCACAACAGCTCTACTCTGCACCTTTATAGACTTGTTTTTTAACTGTATTCTACAAACAATGTCCAGCTTTATTCTGCACTTTAGTCTATTTTTTAAAAACTCCTAGCCTACCTCAGTTCTTATCCCGCATCATATTCCATATTTGACATGTCTTAACCCCCTGGTCTCTATGCTTCCTATATTTTATCATCCAGCACTATATCCCTTTTTGCAACTATATTCACCATTTTTAATTTTAATAGGTCCCGTATCTCAGTTTTACCCTGCACTATATTCAGTTTTAACAGTTCTATATCTCCTGGTATTCTTAGTATCTGGTATATTTTTCTTTTATATATACTTTGTACTACGAACTTGTGCCTTTTTACTTATAACGCAAGCAATAAAGTTACTATCTATCTATCTATCTATCTATCTATCTATCTATATCTATCTAGCTTTTGGATGTCCCAAAACTTCTTAAAACTCAACTCTGACAAAAACTGAAGTAGTCATCATTGGTCCAGACCACAATCTCAAATCAGTACACGCCTCTCCTTGGCTCTCTACTCCCAACGTAAAGCCAGCCACGAGAAATCTGGTGTTATCCTGGACAGTAACTTGAGTCTAGAGCAACATGTAAAGAAAGTAGTCCAGTCCATGTTTTTATCAACTAAGAAATATTTCTAAAATTAGATCAGTTCTCGCTTTCAGAAACACAGAGAAAAATGATACATCGCCTGATATCATCCCGTCTCGATAACTGTAAATGCCTTGTAGACTTGCTAAAACAATCGAGCAACAGAGCACTCCCAAATAGTTCAGCACTCTGCAGCTAGACTACTGACCAAAACTAAGCGTTTCTCTCACATTACACCAATTCTGGCTTCACTTCATTGGCTCCCAGTCTCTTTTAAAATTGATTTTAAAATGCTTTTAATCACATATAAAGCTCTGAATGACCTGGCACCGGAGTATATAACATGAGCTCCTCACACGGTACTGGCCTCAACAGGCCCCTCAGGTTCTGCCAGTCTGGGTCTTTTAACTGTTCCAAAGACCAGGTTAAAAACAAAAGGTGATCGAGCTTTTGCAGTACTGGCTCCCCGACTCTGGAACCGTCTTCCACTGAGCATCAGATCAGCTGACTCTGTTACGACTTTTAAATCCAGTCTTAAAACTCACTTTTATAGAATGGCTTTTCCATCCAGCTGAATTTTAGTCTTTTGTATGTGCATATGTAATTGTATGAATATGTATATGCTTGTTTCTTTATTTTCCCATTCTATTGTTTTTTATTTCATTATTTATGTTTCATTGTATTCTGCTGTCTATGATGTGAATTTCCTTGGAAAGCACTTTGTGCTTTGGGCTTGAAAAGTGCTCTACAGATAAAATTATTATTATTATCTATCTATCTATCTATCTATCTATCTATCTATCTATCTATCTATGGTCTCAGTGGAGGTGTTGGAAGTGGGTGATGGAGGTTGTATCAGAGGTGATGATGGAGGAGGAGGAGGCTGGTGTGCTGTAGGTGTCAGTAACTGTAGCCCCAACCTTAACAATTCATCCTAAAATTAGACATCCCAGAAAAAAAGGATGGTCTGAATGTTCATACACATCAAGCTGGTGACTGATGTTGCCTTTAGCTCACCCACTGAGTGTCAATTTAAATGGTGTGCTGCCATCTAGTGACGAGACTGAAGCATGTAGAACACAGGAGGAATCACTGCATGTCTGTAACCCTGGCGACTGCGCTGATTGTTAGATAGATTCATGTATGAAGTTTTCGGTGTGCAATATGCAGACGACGATCCAAAGATAGTTAATATGATGAAAACTACCTGCAGCTCCTCCAGATACAGGTATTTTGTATGACATTAACCCTCTGAGACCCACTATAGACCACTATAATCTGTTTTAGGGGGATCCAGGAGGTCTTTGGGGGAGATTGCAGGTCAACGGTAGATGTCACATAGAATTGTATACATCAACTGAAGCTGGAACCTGAAATTTAATTTGAGATGCACTGTGTGTCAAGTTGTTTTAGTCATTAATCTGTAATAAACATGAATGAATGAATAAAATTATTTAAATAAAATTGTGAAAGTGTCTAAGGGTTTAGACATTATGATCAGAAGTATATGATGGTCACCCCCCATGCTCTATTATGTCTCATGAGTTGTTGCAGTTTTTACCTCTGAAGAAATTGATAAAATGCTCAATAATCCCTTCAAAATACCACATTTAGACACCAAGACCTTGAGGAACCACCATAGAAAAAGCCACGCTGTGATTTGGGGGTCAAAAACTTTTGACATTTTGAGATTTCTGCGAGAATTGCATTTTTCGGCGATTGGATGGCGAGCACTTCTGTTGTGTAAAACTGCTCAGAAACCCCTTATTGTGAATCTAGCTAGGAAAGCCATCCATCCTCTGAATGCTCTAGGTCTCTAGTATTGTGGCTGTATAGTTTCATGAGGCTGTGATTATCCTAGAGGTCACCACAGGTCATTTTATACAGTGAGGAGAAGAAGTTTCAAAAAATGGTCTCACTACAAAAATAATTTGAACTAACACAACGTTCAAATCAAAATGTTCAAATGCCGTGAATGTCATAATGGTTTATATTCAAAGATCTGAAAGACTTTCAGCTTTACTTTCTACTTTAGTTGGTCATATATCACGGCTAGTTAGCGATATAACCCAAAGTTACACCAGAGTTCAGTATGAACTGTGATTAGAGGTTACTGGCGACCATGAAATGTATCCATCAATATCTTTGTCAATTTTACTGCTAATGAAAAGATACACTGATGGAAAGCTGAAGATCTTGCCGTTCTAACGGTGTATTGGTTGTCATTCTATCACGAAGGCGAGGGGGTGAAGTATGACCCTGAAGTGACCATGCTCCTTTTATTTGGTTTTTGCATTTTTTCTCAGGTTATTAGCGTATAAAAAGTACCCTTGTGAGGAAAATAAAGGTTTTTTTTAACATTACAGCATGTAAACATGTTCTAGTAGAAACACAAAATACAAGCATGATACTGAAAATGAGCACGATATGGAACCTTTAAATCATCAAGAGTCATAAAATCAGTTTTAGGCAACATTTAGGAATACTTAGCGCCTATTTCCAAACTGGGCGCCACGGCCCCCAGGGGCCAAATTGGCGGCGCCCCGATATCTATATCTTTTCACAACATATAAACCTACATCCGTGCCAAATTTGTTGTTTTTATCGCAAAATGCACAATTGTTATGCATAACTGCCCCTCTATACTTGCAATGTGATTGTGAGTCGTGACTCAACTTTAGACGTGGAACTGCCTCAACAAGCCTGCAGTACATACTGGGTTAAAAAAACATCTCCGAATTATTTCACCTTCACCAGCACCTGTCTACTCAAACACATTTGATAACTGGATTGCATTTCGCAACACTTTACTGATTTTCAAACACAGCTGATCACATATGCACACGTGTCCCTGCAGCTGTCTGGCACAGACTGGACTGTGTGGGCATTGCCATCTGCTGCACCTCCTGACACGTCTGGCCGTATAAAGAGCATGTATGTCTTTGTATGTTTAAAGGTCTCATATTGTAAAAAGTGAGATTTTCATGTCTTTTATATTATAAAGCAGGTTTAAGTGCTATATAAATACTGTGAAAGTATCAAAGCGTTCAATATACGGAGAAACACACAGCCCGTATTCAGAAATTGTGCGTTTGAAACAAGCCGGATTTCTGTCCATTTGTGATGTCACAAATATACAATATATAGATCATTAAACGGGTTTAAATGTAAACATTCTAAATGTGTCCCAGTTTATTTCCTGTTGCAGTGTATGTAAATAAAATCAGCTGACAGGAGGTAAACAATTGACCCAAGCTGTTGCCTAGCAACGCAATTCTGTTGCAATTCCGTTGAAATGCACTAAAACGGAGCGTTTCAGACAGAGGGCGAATACAGGTATATTCAGGCTGACAGTACGAAGAAAATATATATTTTTTTAACATTACAGCATGGGAACATGTTCTAGTAGAAACCCAAAATACAAGTATGAACCTGAAAATGAGCACGATATGGGACCTTTAAGTCACTGGGGTGAGTAAGTATTTCATCAGTAGAGCTTTGTAACTTCTGGAGACATTAATGATGAACAAAATTTCATCTGAACAAACCAGACAAATAGAATGATCCTGTCTGTGTTTGCTGAGCCTATTGCAGCCCTGCCCTTCACCAGGTCAGGGGCTGGAGGGTATGATATGGCATTAAACATCCTATTTATGTTGAGCATAACAGAATGAAGCCCATACAAGCACTTGTGATGACATAGGAAGAGTTGATTCTTTTGAAGTTGTCTGTTTGCTTTGTCTATCACCTCTCGGATAACCTCTGTGACATAGGCAGAGGTTACTCTGGTTCAATTTCAACATGGCATGGAGCATATATGGGAGAGCTGCATGTATGACCTATATTACAAACAGTGGGACTGCATGGAATTCATGAAGCACAACATTTATGACAAAAGGGGAGATCCATAGGCCGATGCCGCTGGGACACAAGTCTGGCCTAATCAACCCCGGCTGGGTCACATCACGTCACTGATTATGTATCCCGGGGCATCCGAGGAGCCATCTTTGAATCTACTATCTTATGTGTTATTTGGATCAAAACAACATTCTGGATCAATTGTAGTCAGGTTTAAGGATGCACCACAGTACTGAGTCAGTTCTGCTGAGGGTAACAAATGACTTACTGCTTCTTTGTCTCTAGAAATCATGCAATTTAATTGAGTCCGGACCTCCTCCTGTTTTTTTTATACGGTCGACCCCTGCTGCTACACTTTTGGACCATCTCCAACACGTTAGTAGGCATTCATGGTGTGGTAAAAAAGAGAGGCGCTCCAATCTTTTCATTCCTGTTCTCATAGACAGAGTTCACGCACCAAGTCTATGTGTTGAAGGACTCTATGTAAGAATCAGAAATTGCTTGTTAACAGTGACACCTGTGGCCGTTAAGTCAACTAAAGTCAGCGTCCTGTTGCTCGCGCTCGTGCTCGCTTCTACATAGACATGAATGATCATCACTCAACCAGTGAGGCGACACACGTCAGCTAAAACCACAATATCACTCTATATTTCAGCTGCTTGGCAGTAATGTTAGCTGACCAGACGAAGGTCTCTCCATGAATCAATGCGATACTGTGTTTCCTGCTTCAGCCTCCTGACCGCGGCCAGAAGGAACAGGGAATTTTGGTCGGAGACGATAACGTTAACTTGCTTACGACTTTTTTTTCTCGTAAAGTTATGATTTTATTCTCGTAATATTACGACTTTTTTTTCTCATAATATTCTAACTTTATTCTGGAAATCACAGATTTTTTTTTCCCTCAATGTGGCCCTAATACTCCGTAGTGCGTTTGCACTTGGCCCTCACTGCATTAGACTTATATATACTATATTACTTAGACTATAAACTGTGTTTACCTTCATCACAATGCTCAAATGTTTTGCGGCTCCAGACATATTTTTTTTTGTTGTTTTTGCCTAAAATGGCTCTTTGATAGTAAAGGTTGCTGACCCCTGCCCTATACCCCACAAGGTTACTCAGGTCTTCCTACCAGTCACTTCTGGTTGTCCCTCGGGGCTCGGCGGAAGCTCAGGGGGAGACCGCGCCTTCTCAGTTGCAGGCCCAGTCTGTGGAACAAACTGCCCCACCACATCAGATCTGCTCTCTCCACGGAGTCTTCAAAGCAAAGCTCAAGGTCCACCCCTTTTCTTGGCTTTTGAATGCACTTAAATTGTGATTACTAATTGGCCTTTCATAATGCTCATTATAACAGTCTTTTACTCATGGATTTTATCTTGGTCTCTATCTGTGGATATGTGTGATTTTGTTGTCTGCTCTGTTGACCTGTTATTATTCTGCTTATGTCTGTAAAGCACTCTGGCCAGCTCATGTTGTTTTAAATGTGCTATACAAATAAATTTGACTTGACTATGTAATGCATTAATCCAGAAATATATTAATCTCTCAATTACTTTCTACCACTAAAACCACACTTCTTTCTGCTGCTTTGCCCCACTTTCCCCAAATGACCCGTCACCTTTATGCAATCCATCCAATGATAGTTATGCTCTTTGCTCATGTCCTGTACTGTACTGTGAGTCTGACATAAGGGCAGCTGGATCAGCAGGGTTGTAATCTGTTTTCTGGTCAGTGTGAACATCTGTTTTGTTGAAAGTGAAAGCTCTTTGAAAACAACATGTTGTGAGGTTTGGAGATCAATGCTGAGACAGAACATACATTGGAAGACCTTTGAATGATGTTTACTGTACATTCACAGAAGCCGGTACGGAATCATTATAAGGTCACTGGGTCCTTGTAAACACTGTCTGGTTCTGCATCTAGGGTATTTAGTCTGGATAGCGGACACTAGTGACAGAACCTGAGGGTGTTCACTGGAATGAGATCAATCTTTTTTCACCATTGATTGACAGATGAGGTTATCCCTGCTCTTTATGAAATTCCTACACGGACTTCTAGTGAAGCCTTTTCTTTTCTATGCACCAAACAGTTCATACAAACAGTGCAGTGCAGCTGTCATTTGCACAGCTGTGTTGCTCTGGAGTCCTGCCAGTGTTTTTCAGTCACACGTGCTCAGCAGAAACAGCAGAACACAACACAACACAACACTTCACACACACAAAGAGAGAGAGAGTATCAGGTAAAACTGCCTGTATTCTGTGTTTGTGGATGCACATTATCAGACCAATTTACAATGAATCAGACTACCACAAACTAACTGCAATAACAGTGAACCTGAAGCATTTGGGGCCATTCAGGACTTTTCCCAGTTGGTAATCCAGCCGTGGCTGCCTATGTACAGTACACGACAGAATACATACAGTACACAATGCACAGAAGGTGGTAGATTTAACGGGATCAATAGGGGCCTAAACAGGGCCCAGGGCCCCCTAGTAGGTTAACCCAGCCATGGAAAAATGCTACTAAAAATCATTCCTGACTTTAGAGGTTTAGCCAAGCCCCCAGGAAGTGCGCCGGTCGTCGATCCCGACTTTCGCAGTGGCCAACGGCGGTACTGCAACTTCCGTGTCCGTCATGTGATGCCATTGGGCCCAAAAAATACTTTTTCCCATAGACTTCCATTGGGGAAAGAGACTTCTGTGACTCAGCGGATCATTTCTTTTGAAAGTGATTCAATTTCCCAATATAAACACCTAAATAGCCCTTATTTAAAAAATTAAGTTTTTAAAGTTTGTAAAATGAACTAATAGCTGAATTAGCAGAGTTATTTTCCTCGGCATAATGAACGCACATCAGAACCCATGAGACTGTGGCGCCCTGCGTGCTCATTGTGACATATCTGGGTTCTGCCTGCTAGCTTCCTGCTAGCTGTATGCGGCTGTAATAATGGATATATTGGCTGTAATTCATCACTTTTATCGTCTTATAATACACCCATGGGCTGTGTATTCATGCATTCCGTTAATGTAACGTACGTTAATTAACATCTCCGTTCCCAAACAACCGGGTAGTAACTAGTAGGTAGTAGAGTACACAAACATAAATTGAATTTAACATAGCTGTAGGCTATTATTATTATTATTATTATTATTATTATTATTATTATTATTATTATTATATATTTAATGCAGGTTAGTAACTGACTGCTAGCTACCGGTAGCTACAGCTAGCTACGAGCGAGCAAGCTCATGAACGTGCGGTAAACTCGTGTGCGATACATTCATGTGAGCAAGCCGTGACGGTGGCATGACGCAGCGTGACGACTGTGACCCCCGTGGACCGAGTCATGTGACCGAGCGGAACGCTACTGCGCAGGTTTCCATGTGCCCAAGATCCGACAGATTCGGTGGTAATTTTTCCAGACGGAAGTCGAGCCATTTAGGCTTCACACGCCACCGAGCAACTTTCATAGGAATGAACGGGGCCCCGCATCCAACGCTGTATCCAGTTCTCTTAATACATTCCATGGGTTTAGTAGAAGGCAATGAACTACCATGTTCCAGACCTCTCTTTTTTCACTGTTTCACAATGTTTGCAGAGCTAAATCATTAATCTGTGTTAATGTTGCTGATGAGCCAATCCAGCAACATTCAAAACCTCCAGCTGTGTTTTCACAGCTGTCAGAGAGAAAACAGGACTACATGGGTGCACAGTGACATAACACCTCCTCTTTCCTGGTAGCATCAATATAACACTGGCTTAGAACTGTTGAGGGCCCTCATGAACACTGGCAGTAAACATCCAAAGCGGCTCACGTTTGCCTTTAGCTTCCTTTTCAGAAGACTCTGAGTGGATAGAAGTCTACAGACAGATTCCGACTCTCGCTGGAAGAGGATCCTCCTCCCATCTCCCTGTATGTCTTACAGCGCCCTCTGCTGTTAGAAGGACAGATTTCAGCTAAAAGACAACCTTTAAAGGGACTGTTTGAAACTTTCTAAGCGTATAAATGTAGCGGGTTGGCACACATTGCGCGCTCGCACGCATATTGCGCTCGCTTGCATATGCGCGCTCGCATATGCGCGTTTGCGTGTGACCGCTGCCTCTCCTCCTCTGCCTGCTCGCCTTCACTCAGACAGCGCGTGCGTTCTCCGCTCAGCTCGCTCCACCTCTAGACGTGAACGCTGCGCTCACTCCACACTGCAGAAGAGTTAGTTTAGCTCTGGAGAATATCTAGTGAATGTACAGGGGACGTTTGTGCAGAAATAAATGCTGCAGCTCCTCCAGACCAACAGAGCTTTCCCGTGTCTTGTGAAGTAATGGAGCTCCTCAGCGAGTAACGTTATCGTCTCGTTACTACCGGGTGCCGGTGTCTCCTGCTCTCTCTGGCTGCGGCGGAGAGAGCAGGGAGACACTAAATCCTGTTCATGGAGAGACCTTCGTCTGGTCAGCTAACATTACTGCCAAGCAGCTGAAAATATAGAGTAATATTGTGGTTTTTAGCTGACGGTGTGTCGCCTCACTGTTTTGAGCGATGCTTGTTCAGGTGTATTTAGAGCGAGCAAAGCGCGAGCTCGACGCTGACTTTCGTTGATTTCACGGCCACAGCTGTCGCTGTTAATAAGCAATTCTGAAAGTTACAAATAGTCCCTTTAAGCTGAAGTTTTTCATCATTATCCAACTACTACAAGTATACCTACAGTGTTTTGCAATGCAAGGTCAGGTCAGAGTAATAGCTGATTTAGGAGTTAGCTTGTTTTAAAGGTCCCATATTGTAAAAAGTGAGATTTTCACGTCTTTTATATTATAAAACAGGTTTAAGTACTATATAAATACTGTTTAAACTATCCAAACGCTCAATATATGGAGAAACACACACAGCCCATAATCAGAAATTGTTCGTTTGAAACAAGCCGTTAGGATTTCTGTCCATTTGTGATGTCACAAATATACAATATTTAGACCATTACACGGTTTTAAACATAAACATTCGAAATGTGTCCCAGTTTATTTCCTGTTGCAGTGGATGTAAATAACATCAGCTGACAGGAAGTAAACATGGACCCGTTGCCTAGCAACGCAATTCCGTTGAAATGTACTAAAACGGAGCGTTTCAGACAGAGGGGTAAATACAGGTTTATTCAGGCAGACAGTACGAGGAAAATAAAAGTTTTTAACATTACAGCATGTAAACATGTTCTAATAGAAACACAAAATACAAGTATGAACCTGAAATTGAGCCAATATTGTCAGGCCTTCTGCCTCATCCTAGCCAGCAGGCCCTCTCTCTCTCTCTGTGTGTGTGTGTGTGTGTGTGTGCGTGTGTGTGTGTGTGTGTGTGCGCGCTCTCAGTCTTTCGCCCGTGAGTCTTGTACTAACTTGTTTCCTTTAAATGATCTGAGCTCACAGTCAGTGTCCCTGTTTTACCTCTCAGACTGACTTCAGATCAGAAGATGAGTGATCAGTCTAAAGATTATCCTCCTTTCTTCAGTAATGAACCTGGACCCTCAGAGTCAAAATAAGAGAGCTGCTACTAACTCATTTATGACTCATTTTCACTTTCCTCTACCAATACTGTTTTCTGTTGATTTTGTGTTTCTATTTTAAAATTTTTACTCAAATGTATTTGCTAACTGAAGTTGAACAAACTTTTCACAACACAAAGATAATTAAAGCCCCCCCCCATCTAGTTTTTACTTCCTGTTTTTTTTGGTTCACAAAGGCCCAATTCCAATCCGGCCTTTACACCCTCCCTCTCCATGTTGGAGTGAACTCTCTTTGTAGTCACACTCAAAGTGAAGCACCCTTCTTTAAGGTGGAGGGTATCAATACAGCGGCCACTTCGGGGCAAACTTCCCTCTCTCTCTGGCAAAGAAATAAATATCAGAATCAGAAATACTTTATTGATCCCAGGGGGGGGGAAATTGAGCTACGTTTTGCTCCCGTTCTAGAATATAAATATGAATATATAAAAACAGAGGAATCATAAGAAAATATAAATAAGAAATATATAACAACAATACTGAATAAATTATATAAATGTTTTAAATGTTCTGTAAATAAATGTATTGTTAAAGCTGGAGTAAACCAGATTATTGCATTAAAACTGCTGTAACCCAAGAAAACAAGCAGAGATTTAAAGAGAACTGACCAGGTGGATTTTGGGTGGTTTTATTATACTGTGTACTGTGTGAACTTCCTGTTCTCTCAGTCTTGCCTGTGTGACTGTTGAAAAAACTTGTTTCCTTTAAATGTTCACAGTCAGTGTTCCTGTTTTACCTCTCAGACTGACTTCAGATCAGAAGATGAGTGATTGTGTGGAGGAAGAGGAGGACAGAGCAGAGTCTCTAGTCTCTGGCTGTCTGAAGAGTGACGGGTTCAAAGGTTGTCCTCTACACTTCAGTAATGAACCTCGACCCTCAGAGTCAAAGTAAGAGACTGTTTTTACTGTAAGCTGACCTGGTGAACGATGATGCATTGAGGATGAAGACAAAAATGTTCTGCTAAAAGACTGATATTCCTCAAAATGCAGTTTCATGTTGTACTAATTGAGCAAGAAGAAATGTCATCTCTGGCTACCATCTATGTTTGGATTATGAAATAGAGTTGCAACTCAGGAAATAGCTTAAATTATTTTTTATTATTTATTTTCTTTCAGATGTTGAGAAGAATCTTTGTCATATAAGTCTGAAGAATCCCCAGAAATATTACCGAAAAAGCACATTCGTATTTAACCAAGTTGATTTAAACATAAGAATGAGATAACATTTGACCAAAACTCATTTTAATTCAACCTCTTCAAGCCAAAAGAGATTATCATAAACACACCGTGTTAAACAGCCATCAGAAGCTCATTCAAACTCTGGTGAAGACCAAACAACTGAACTCTGGTACACATTCAAAGTTTGGTCTCGGTCCGCTTCCAACCAAACTGGTGCGTTTCCTTTCTGGTGTGAAAGCAAGCGAACCAACCACCAGCAGATATGAGATTTCAGCATGATTTCAAAAGCTAAACTACTAATAAATCCATCTGCTGATGGTGAAATATGTTCAGGAAGTATACAGTATCTGTATTTAAGATCATATATAGAAGCACGTCAGCTGTTAAAACTGCTGTGCTTGTATCCGACTCTGTGTACTTTGTCAGTTCATGAACTCCATTAAAAAGTGTGTGACAGTGATCCCACAGTAATACGCCTCATGCACATATCCGTGCGCTCCCCGACATTCACACTATGCATTCGCACCAATTATCTGAAAGTGTGCAAAGTGTTTTTTGTACAGTCCTGTCTGGTACTATTATTCATCATAACATGTGGCCGATTTGCAGTCTAATAATACAAATAATGTTTATTATTAGTATTCATTAATCAAAGAACACAAATATACACATCAGAAGCATTAAAGTGCTACATAAACTTCTGTCAGTAACCAGAATTAGATTTCCCCACGTGGGTCCTGATCATGAAGGATGACAATCTGTCACCTGTCAGTCTGTAGAACTTCCTGTTTACTCCTCTGGTTCGTTTGTAAAAAGTCAGTGTGAACAGGAACCGGACCAGAACTAAACTACAAAAATGTATCATTTTTTCCACTTGGTCCTGACCAAATTAACCCAACTACAGGTGTGAAAGAACCCTTAATCACACTTTTAGCACATAAAGAAACGTGAACAAAGGGGATTCTGCTAACATGTAAATAACGAGTTCTGTAGGGCCCTGTTCCCATGATACCGGTCCATCTATCTCCTTAGTCACAAACAGCTTGCTGGCAGGACCTTCAAGTATGTTGTGCTGGTTAAATGTTCAGGGGAACCACCCTATGTTCACCCTGACAATGCTACATTATTTCTCATACCGTCTGCCTGAATATACCTGTATTCACCCTCTGTCTGAAACCCTCCTTTTATCCACTATGAAAAATTTGCTTCAAATCCCTGCGCTCTTCCCGGGGGCTTGATTTAGCATATCTAAAGATATTCCTCTACACTTCAGTAATGAACCTGGACCCTCAGACACAAAGTAAGAGAGCTGCTATATTACAATTTCTACACAAATGTATTTGCCAACTAAAATTTAACAGACTTTGTCAAATCAACTCTTGCTCTTAGTATCTGTGACAGCTGTCAGTCAACTAGAGAAGATGTAATCTAATCTAAGAAAACGAGTACAAACTTTGAAACCTCCTTATTGTCGACAGCAGCAGTAGTTTGTGTGTTTAGAGCTACTTTAATGACCTAAAAAAGAGAATTTATCAAGGATTCATGTGATATGAATAAAATCATCTTGGTGTTTGCAGAGTTCAGTACAGACAGAGAGCAGAGTCTCCAGTACCCAGCTGTCTGTCTATGAAGAGTGACCGGTCCAAACGTTTTCCTCTGAACTTCAGTAATGAACCTTGTCAAAGTAAGAGACTGTTTTTACTGTAAGCTGACCTGGTGGATGATGATGCATTGAGGATGAAGACAAAACGTTCTGCTAAAAGATTGATATTCCTCAAAATGCAGCTTCATGTTGTACTAATTGAGCAAGAAGAAGTGTCATTTCTGGTTACCATCTATGTTTGGATTATGAAAACGAGTTGCAACTCAGGAAAATGGCTTAAATTACTTTTTATTATGCAACAGACAATAGTTTTTTTCTTTCAGATGTTGAGAAGAATCTTTGTCATGTAAGTCTGAAAAAAACAAAACAGAAATATTACAAAAAAAGCACATTAGTTTTTAACCAAATTGATTTAAACATAAAATGAGATAACATTTGACCGAAACTCATTTTAATTCAACCTGTTCAAGCCAAAGAGATTCTCATAAACACACCGTGTTTAAAAAGCTAATTTGTGTGAGCAACACACACCACACACACACACCCTCATAGATAAACTCTAAGGTTAAAGATTTCCTGTAAATTAATAACAAACTGTAGGCTGAGGCAAGGTGAGTGTTAATCCAACATTTTATTACTTTACTGTCATAGTGTCTGAGTCAGTTTTCTCCCTGTGGATTGTAGAGGAGAGAAATGGGCCGCTGCCACCTTGTGGTTTCCCGGCGTGCCCTTGCAATATGCGTGTCCATGAGCAAGTTGCAGTTTTTTTTCCATCATGTTATAGCCTCCAGAATAATATCAATGTTTTAAAAGTGGCCAAAGAGAGCTGATTATGTCCTTTACTGATTCACAGTCACTTTGGGCAGCTTAGCTTGAGTTAGTTAGGTTTGAACTGAGGTTTAAAAGTGGTCTGAATATTGCGATAGACCAGCAGTCTAAGACACACAGCATGTAACACTGGTGCCCTGGTGTTTCTTGTTAGAATACAATAATATCAATGCTTTAAAAATGTCCGTTGTTCCCCTTTAATAAACAAACTTCAGCCAATTCCCTAAATGTTTAATAAGACAGTCAGACAGGAAAAGCAGCTAATTCTTGTTTATTAAAGCAGGAGAGTTAAAATAAAGACTGAATGCTGAATTCAAACAGAAAAGTAACAACACTTTAACTCTTCTCTGTGACCATCTGAGCTTCTAGACATTATCGGCCAAGTCTGGATATTTTTCACCAACAATCAAAAAATGATTTTAGTTCTAAAGTAATGTCTCCACAGAGAGAAGAAGAGGAGTCATGATTCTGGGGAGGAGCTGATGTCCCGATACAGAACAAGACCTGGACCTCAGACAGCCAGTCAGACCAGCACTGTACAAAGTAAGACTGTAGATCGGTCTGCTGATATCTTCATGTCTGGAAACAGGACTTGTTGTTTTAATACACTGACTATTGTTGTGACAACTGTTTAAGATCTTCTCCATCATACATATCTGCTCTGTATCACTTTTACTTTGTTCTCCTTTGAGAGAAAATGTTTGTTTTTATGATAGCACTCCATCTTTGCATTAACCAATCAGAATGATGTTTGTTTTCCATCTGCATAGATGGAGAAGTATTAATCTCTGTAAAGCAACAACATCACTGTTCTATCATAGACAGACAGACACACTGATGAAAGGGGAGTTTTTCCTTGCCATTGTCCCATAACAATGCATGCTCATGGGGGATCTCTTGATGGGTCTCTAAATTATAGAGTACAGTCTAGACCTGCTCTATATGAAAAGCATCTTAAGATAACTTCTGTTATGATTTGACCCTATATGAAAATAAATTGAATTGAACTGAACTGAACAGGAGCCACAGACTTTGAACATTAGCTTTCCTGCTAGTCTCCTTCTCTGACTTACAAACATACGTCTTGTCCTGCAGAGCGACTTATTGAAAAACTATTAAATATAAATATAAAAATCACTTTGACGTTAGTTTTGACGTCAAGAAGGGATGATGACTTTATAACCTTTACTTCTTTATATGTTCTTATATTGATTATTTTCATATTGGCAATGAAAATAATACGTTTCTTTGTTTTGTCTTAAACTTGTCTCTCTCTTTCAGCAGATAGTGGTCTGCAGGAGGTTGTAGATGAACATAAGATCAGTCTAAGGAAGAGATGTGAATGTGTGACAGAAGGAACTGATGAAACAGGAAGTGGAACCCTCCTCAACAGGATCTACACTGAGCTCTACATCACAGAGGGACAGAGTGAAGACGTTAATACCCAACATGAGGTGAGGCAGCTTGAGACAGCTTCCAAGAAGAAGACCCTCCATGACACTCCAATCAAGTGCCAGGACATCTTTAAAGCCTTACCTGACCAACAGGGACACATCAGAGTTGTTCTGACGAACGGCGTCGCTGGCGTTGGAAAAACCTTCTCAGTGCAGAAGTTCACTCTGGACTGGGCAGAGGGCTTGGAAAACCAAGATGTCAGTCTGGTGGTTCTGCTTTCGTTCAGGGAGCTGAACTTGATCAGAGATGAGCAGTACAGTCTTCTCATGCTGCTCCATGTTTTCCATCCAACATTACAGAAGGTCACAGCAGAGAAGCTCGCTGTTTGTAAAGTTCTGTTCATCTTTGACGGCCTGGATGAAAGCAGACTTTCACTGGATTTCCACAACAATGAGGTTGTGTCTGATGTCACCCAGAAGTCATCAGTCAACGTGCTGTTGACAAACCTCATCGAGGGGAATCTGCTTCCCTCAGCTCTCATCTGGATAACTTCCCGACCTGCAGCAGCCAATCAGATCCCTCCTGCATGTGTTGACAGGGTAACAGAAGTACGAGGCTTCACTGACGCCCAGAAGGAGGAGTACTTCAGGAGGAGAGTCAGTGATGAAGAGCTGTCCAGCAGAATCATCTCACACATCAAGACATCCAGGAGCCTCCACATCATGTGTCTAATCCCAGTCTTCTGCTGGATCACTTCTACAGTTCTGGACCACATGTTGACTACAGACCAGAGAGGAGAGCTGCCCAAGACCCTGACTGACCTGTACTCACACTTCCTGTTGGTTCAGACAAAGAGGAAGAAACAGAAGTACGGTGAGGGACATGAGACGAGTCCACAGGAGCTGACGAAGGCTGACAGGGAAGTTCTACTGAAGCTGGGGAGGCTGGCGTTTGAACATCTGGAGAAAGGAAACATCATGTTCTACCAAGAAGACCTAGAGCGGTGTGGTCTTGATGTCACAGAGGCCTTGATGTACTCAGGAGTTTGTACAGAGATCTTCAAAAGAGAGTGTGTGATCTTCCAGAAAACAGTCTACTGCTTTGTTCATCTGAGCATTCAGGAGTTTCTGGCTGCAGTCTACCTGTTCCACTGTTACACAAACAGCAACACAAAGGTACTGGAAGACTTCATGGGAGAAGACTACAAGCACAGAGAGTCAAACCCAAAGTTTTCTCTCAAGAACATCTCTAAGTATTTTGGAAGTCGTGGGCCATCTCTGGATTTCTTCCTGAAGAGAGCTATGGAGAAATCCCTTGAAAGTAAAAATGGCCACCTGGACCTGTTTGTTCGCTTCCTTCATGGCCTCTCTCTGAAGTCCAACCAGAGACTCTTAGGAGGTCTGCTGGGTCGGAGAAAGAACAGTTCAGGAAGCATCCACAGAGCCATCAACAACCTGAAGGAGATGAACAAAGATAATATCTCTCCTGACAGAAACATCAACATCTTCCACTGTCTGACGGAGATGAACGACCACTCACTACAAGAGGAGATCCAAAAGTTCCTGAAGTCAAAGAACAGATCAGAGAAGAGACTTTCAGAGATCCACTGTTCAGCTCTGGCCTACATGCTGCAGATGTCAGAGGAGGTTCTGGATGAGTTGGACCTGAAGAAGTACAACACAACAGACGAGGGACGACTGAGACTGATTCCAGCTCTGAGGAACTGCAGAAAAGCTCTGTAAGTCCAGATGTGATTAACTTAAGTGTTCCACGTGTTTATTACATAAATAAAATATTTGAATGTAACAATTATTCATTAAAAAATGAAATGATATGCAGTAATTTGATGTCCCCTATACTTACATTTATGTGATTTCTTTTATAGTTCATTTTATATTTGCATTTATTTTTATAATGCACACATATATACATTTCATCTGTATTCTTATTTCTATTTTTCTTATGACTTATCTATGTTTTTTCTATATTCTTATTCTAAAATGGAACAATTGTGATTTCCCCTGGATCAAAGGAAGTCATTCTGATTCTGATATCATTTATTAAACAGCGTTTAATAAGGTTTATTTTATTTATATTTTTTAAACTATTCCCCCGTCAGTGCATTAGTAACAGTTCAGGTGGAGAGTGTTATAGCAGCACGGAAGACGACGAGAGGCTTCCTAAACAAAAATCTAGAAAACGATAATAAATTCCTATAATGTTCTGAGAAATTGATGAAAGAAAAGCTGCTAAAATCAGGAAGACACTCTACGGTTGTAGAAAGAGCTGTGTTGTGTTGAAGTTGTGTGAAGAGAGAGAAGAGTCACTCTCACCGGACTGCTTTTCCTCTCGTCCATTTCACGTTACAGAGACACGCAGTGAAATAATATTTTAACACGTTACAGAGACACACGGTAAAATAATACTTTAACACGTGCTCTTTGGTGGATTATGTGTTTGGCGAATTTCAGGACATGCTTGGACAGATTCAGAAAAGATGGAAATACACTGCTTCCACCAATAACAGCGGTCTGATGAATATATAACAGCAGAATGGTAGAATTCAGACTTTTTAAGAGAGCTATACACACCAAAGATCAATGTTAAGGGTTTTATGCTTATGTTAACACTGATAACATCTTTCTGATTATATTATGTTGAAAATAATGCACCCTTATTGGTTTGTTAATTATGTTTGTGAGCTGAATATGTTTGATGCTCAGAAAAGAGTGTTAATGACAAAACGCCATGCAGTCATCAAAATATCTAATTATATGAATGTTTAATTATGTACAGGTCTAATATTATTACGTGATTTGTTTAATTTCTCTAACGTTTGGCAGCAGTCACGGAATTTTCCCATTTATGGACGTGAACCTGTCAGCAGCAGAAAGCTAGCAAAGAGAGGTCAACTTTCTCAACTGTATTAATATAACTTATTCACTGAGTTTTAAAAATGCTCTTCTAATCAAGAAGGCCTCATGCTAACTTTGTGGAGACAGACCTGGGATCAGATCACACTGACAGACTGGACATTAGGGAAGCCTCAATGTAACTACATGTTCTCTCTCTTCATCTGCAAGATTAAAGAAAAACTAATATTAAAAGTCTGCAGGTTTGAGAGAGAGTGATGAGAATTATTGTTTCATGTCAAACAATGACATAAGATTAGCTGAATGCTGATGTGAAAAGCAAAATGTTAATCAAAGAAGTATATATCAAACTGGTTAGTCATCAAATGCATGAAGTAAATATAAACTGTCCTCTTTCATAATAACATACTTTGTCATTTTTGTGTCATGACAGACTTTTTGACTGTCGGATCTCAGATACTCACTGTGAAGTTGTTGCCTATGTAACCATTTAGTAATCAAATGCATGAAGTAAATATAAACTGTTCTCTTTCATAATAACAACAATTTGTGTCATGACAGACTTTCTCGCTGTGGACTCACAGATACTGACTGTGAAGGTGTGTACTCAGCTCTGAAGTCCAATCCCTCCCATCTGAGAGCGGTGGACCTGAGTTACAACTATGACCTGCAGGATTCAGGAGTGAAGCTGCTGTCTGCTGGACTTAAGAGTCCAAACTGTAGACTGGAGACTCTGAGGTCAGTTCACTGACTGTAGCTTATGTAGTTTTTACACACACTCTCTACACACTGGCTCTGCTCCAGATGGCTCTAGAGAAGGACTTTCGTGTTTTCGTGTCGGCCACCGTAGCTCTCCAACACGCTTGACACACAGGACAGGCTTCATTTGGTTGCAATCTCCTTACGTCAACGCCAGATACCGCCAGGTCCTCCACACTGGACCTTTAACCACAGACCTTATTTCAGGCATCTAACTAAAAACCCATTAAAAAATCCATTGACTTCCAGACGAGGGAACAGAAAGTGCTAAAATGCAAACTCATTTCTGGGTTTTAGGACTCATTCTCACTCTCACAAACACGTATTGCACCAACTTAAAGGCACATAAGTGATGATTATGAACAACACCATCAAATTAAAGGTTTCTATGTTTCTAAGTAATTTTTTTTTAAGATTTTGAAATCGTAATTTGCTCCATTTGAGTCTATGTGGAGGTAGAAGGAAGTTACTTATTTTATTGTTGTAGTCTGAGTAATGTGACGTCATATCCGTTCCAACCAAAACTGCAGCGAGCTGAAACGAGAAAGTAGAAAACGTTGGAGGGTCTGCGTGGATACGACTTGCACCCTCCCATTTTAAATCCAAAGTGGTAAACACTAAACATCCAGTAAAGGATGCAAACACTTTGGGTTTCACACAGTGCAGGAAAAGCAGAGCTAGACATCACGGCAAAGCTGCATGCTAACTCTGTCATGAACAGGAAACGTTATCATATTGCGGTAACGTGCAGTCAAGCTGACCGTCACTCTCATCTCCGTGGTCAAATGGGCCGATGCTACAACTGTAGAGCACCCATATAGGCCTACTGACATTTATGTTAAATGCATTCAAACGGCCCCGATGGAGCTGACCATGGATGTATAAAGAGAACGGAGCTGACGGGAGAGCTAGAGACCACCTTGGAGAAGTTAGAGGAAATATACACGTGTGACTACGTCCGGTTTTCCAAATAAGGTGTTAACAAAGGGAACTGTATATACAAAAAAGATATATGGAAATACGATTTATTGATTATAGTCACCAGAAGTATAAAACATTACATGTCACTTATAAATTAAAAGAAAATACCACTAATTTGTGAAGGAAATGTCTTTATTCTTTATATTTTTGGGTTGCTGGAAAAAAAATTATGAATAATTCCTGATAATGACTGATATATTTGACTTCAGGACACCTCTGACTACATACATGCTGAAAATCAACGATCTTACTCTATTAATTTTACATATTTTCCAAAGTAAAAGTCCCTAGAAGTGTACGATTCAACTTTTTCCCATGGTCTAGTGTTAAAAAAGTTAATAAAAATCACAATAAATCGCAAAATCGAATCACAATACTTGTAGAATCGCAATACTTAAAAATCACAATACATATTGAATCAGGAGATAGTTCAATCGTCCCAGCCCTAGTAAACACCCACCTGATTTGTTAGACTCACATGGCTGAATCTTCATATTAGTTTCAGTTGAACTTATGAAGTAATTTCTTACAGTGTAGTTGTGTTATGAAGGGACCACTTCACAGGAGGAATGATTACTGCCACCAATAACTCTTTTAATGTACATATATGTTTAAATGTGGCTGTTGTTTTAAGACATACTTGAACAAATGTGGACCTTTCCTGTCAATGACATAAACCTACTAAGATACCAGATACAGTAAGAAGAAGGCCATGTAATAAATGAAATAATGAAGTCCAACAAGTCTGATATGATATTGATGCTCTAATATCAGACTTAACTGAGAACAGCAGCATGTTATTGATGTGTGTAAAAAAAAGTAAACATTCCATCTTGCTGTTGCTCTGCACTGCAGCACTTCACAACACAGTGAGATCAAGCAGATGTGATGATCAAAGATGTGGAAAAGAGACGCAGAGTTTCCACTTGAAACGTTTCCCCTTTTTTTATATGATTTGTGTGGAATGGGCGATCAGTGAAAAGGGTCCAAAGTGCAAAGCATACACCTGTTGGCTGAAACAATGATCCTGACACTGGTTAGAAGGACTTACAGGAGCCTAACATTTCAGATATTTTTAAAATGGACTTTTGACTGTTTAAGTTATAACTGGATCACTCGAACAGTGATCTTAAACCTGAGACAATGATTGTTATTTAATGAGTTTTTGTGATTTGAATAGGTGTATGAATGTTGTGGTGACATTTGGATGATGTCTGTAGAAGGCTGACATTATGATGATCCACAATAACACAATGAAAAAGTCACTCTACTCATTTTAGGGAAAAGCTCAGTGATTAGGAAATAGTAATGTTGAGCAACACATTTAAAACCTGAACACATCTGATTGGATTAAAAAGTGATTTTTATCTTCATCATTTATTCTTTATTCAGATTGAAGAACTGCTGGTTGTCAAAGATCAGCTGTGCTTCTCTGGCCTCAGCTCTGAAGTCCAACCCCTCCCATCTGAGAGAGCTGGATCTGGATGGAAACAAACTGCAGGATTCAGGAGTGAAGGTCCTGTGTGGTGTTCTGGAGAGTCCACACTGTAGACTGGAGATTCTGAGGTCAGTTCACTGACTCTCTGTTACTATTAGAGATCTTATATGTTTAATTAACAATTGAACCTGATTTATGTACAAACATAACTTACATCCATAAAGTTTTTAATGTCCTTTTCTTCATATCTTCATGTTTCTGGAACTAAATTTAGTCTGTAGTCACAAAAGACTTGTGTTTCTTAAAGAAACTATAGAAAATCTCCAGTTAGTTGTTAAAGTAAATTTATGTTTATTATTTGTGGTAAATGGTCACATCTGGATACAGAAGATCCTCTGAACTAATATCGGTTTTACATTGATCAAGTTTAGTTAATGAAGTAGAAATATTTCTCTGGTTTTTGTTAATTTCAACGTATTCCACAAATAATGTCTTATCATTGATATTGATCATTCAGCACACACACATAGATGAAGACAGAGATCAGCAGCATGTTATTGATGTCTGTTGACATGAATAGGTGTATGAATGTTGTGGTGACATTTGGATAATGTCTGTAGAAGACTGACATTATGATGATCCACAATAACACAATGATAAAGTCACTCTACTCATTTTAGGGAAAAGCTCAGTGATTAGGAAATAGTAATGTTGAGCAACACATTTAAAACCTGAACACATCTGATTGGATTAAAAAGTGATTTTTATCTTCATCATTTATTCTTTATTCAGATTGAAGAACTGCTGGTTGTCAACGATCAGCTGTGCTTCTCTGGCCTCAGCTCTGAAGTCCAACCCCTTCCATCTGAGAGAGCTGGAGCTGAGTAACAACAACCTGAATGATTCAGATGTGAAGCTGCTGTCTAATCCTGTGGAGAGTCCAAACTGTAGACTGGAGACTCTGAGGTCAGTAGAGGGTCGGAGTCGGTCCATGCTGGGTTCAGCAGTATTGTTGTGATGTGTTTCCTCAGTTAAGCTGTGAGAGGAGAACGGTGACACAGAGAGAGAGGACAGTCAGCAATCAGATCAGCCAGAAGCTTGTTGTGATCATGTGTTAGAGTTGATGTGAAGAAGATTTTGTTGTTGTGTTCATGTCTCCTGGAAATAAAGATGGATTACAGCTGACAGCATCACAACATGTATAGAGACAGTGGTCCTCATCCATCAAACTGTCGTACCATCAAATCTGATCAGAAAGTCTTTGTTCTCTCATTGATCAGTTCATCTTTGTCAAAGCTCTGAGATCAGCCTGACTGAAGCCTCAAATCACTGGCTCTTATTTCATAAAACCATGGTTACATTTAGTAACCATGATGTGGTCTTTATACAGACCAGAACCTCTGCTGAAGTCCAGTAATCATTTGTAATTCAAATGTGTCTCTGATTCTGCAGTAATGATGCGTTCAGGACTCTCAGAAGTTTATTTCCACTGTGTACTTCAGTGAAATCTACAGACTTGATGCCCAAAGTCTCTGCAGGTCTGTGAGTGCTGAGCTCAGTGTGTTCACTCCACACAGACTGAAGTCAACTGAGAACCAATTCTCATTTATAATGACAAAGCCATACAAGATATTAGATCATAGAATATAAGTACAATAAGTGCAATAAAACATTAGACAAAATTAAAACATCACAATATATACAGTATATACAACAATATATATATATATACATATACATATATGTATATATATATATAAATGTGATGTGCTGTGTTTCAGAGAGGCAAATTCAGAAGCAGGTGCAGTGATCAGAAACCATCTCTTGTAATGAGTTATTAAAGGAGGATAACGGGATAAGGGTGTGGAGTTTTAGTGTCTTTTGTAACTTGTTCCAGTCACTAGGAGCAGCAAACTGGAATGAGTGATGACCAAAGGCGGTGCAGACTTTAGGAACGACCATACTGATGAATTTTCTAGAACATAAATTGTGATTACTGTTGGAGATATTGAGTAGTGAGCGGCGATATGGAGGTTGGTTTTGCCAATGACAGTTTTATAAATGAACTGTGTGCTGCATCAGTGACTGACAGCTGATGAAGGGAGTCTCTGTAAACACTGATTCATGACTTCTGTTCTCTTCTTCTCTCATCAGCTGGAAGTGATCTCTGTCAGCCGGATTGATCAGAAAAGTGGATGTGTTGAGAGGATCAGCCGTGTCCTGATGATCCACAGAGGTTCACCACCTGGACCTGGATCTTATTTTGTCTTTTTCTTTTTTATTCATTCATATATTCTGAACCCAAAATGCCTCTGCAGAATAGTTCAGTTTATGACAGCATAACTGTAGATTAACACATTTAAATAGATCTGTCTGCTTTGCTTTGTGTTGCAGCTCCACCCTGTGGAACGATGGAGTTTTTCTGTTTATTTCCACATATTTCTAAATAACAGTGGAAGTTAATAAAGTTGCTTTATTAAAACTTTGATGCCCATTTTCGTAGTGGCCAAACGGCGGTTCTATAACTTCTGTGTCCGTCACATGATGCCATTGGGCCCAAAAAGACTTTTTCCAATAGACTTACATTGGGAAAGAGACGTCTGTAACTCAGAGAATATTTTTTTTTTCAATTTCCCAGTATGAACGCTCTAATAGTCCTTATTTAAATCATTAGGCCCTAAAAGTTGTAAAATGCACTAATAGCTGAATCCAGAGTAATCTCTCTTCCTGCGTTCATGTGAATGAGACCCAGACCGAGGCTGGAGCAAGGGCTGGGGGGAGGAGTTAAAGGAAACGCTACTGCTCCTGCTCTATGGGCCCAATGGATGAGGAAGATCGCCGGATGATCAGGGTACTTTATCACACGGCAGTCGATCCATTTAGGCTTCATGCTCCACTGAGCAACTCTCATAGGAATGAACGGGAGCCTCCGACGCTGTATCCAGTTCTCTTTATACATCCATGATTAAAACCAATACCAGCCATTTCTTATATTATCAAAGATAAATATTTGCTTGTAATAAACAGAAACAATCAGATCAAATCTGAATTCAGTCGAGGCTTCACTTAAGTTTCTCAACTGACTACAAACAGATTATGTCTGGATTTTGGTGTAAAGTCAACACCTTAATATTTTATATAATGTTTGATGTAAAATAAACAAACAGAACTGACTATCATGCATACTCTGGATTTTTTATTCACTAATCATGTACGAACAGGAAAATTCCAGTTTTATGTATGACTCAGATAGTTTTCCCGTTACATGACTGAACACAGACACATAAAATCCCCTGTGGAGCTTTTTCCCCTCAGAAATCAGTGTTGAAGCGGTCGTTATCACCACCGTTCATGTTCTGTTGTTCCTGCTGGAGCTGCTTTCTGCCAGCAGATGTCACCATTCCCTCTGTTTTACCACAAAGGTGGTTTATCTGAATGGATGCAATGAACACTGAACCGATGGTGTGAATGCTTTCTTTCTGACTGACTTGGTTTTGTAAAGGTTAAGTCTCATCATAATGTAGTTAAACTTGATTTAAAATGATGGAAACTGGATTTGAAATTAAACTCAGCACACTAGTTGCACAAACGCCCACTTGGACTCAAGTATGAACTGATGAAAGTTTGGTGGTCAAAGGTCACTGTGACCTTACAAAACACATTTTTGGCCATAACTCAAGAAATCATATGCTAATTATGACAATTTCACAAAAATGTTTATTATGATAAAATGATGAAGTGATGACATTTTGGACAGACATGGATGTAAACTGTAACCTGACTGGTTGGGGGAGGCATACAACCGTGAGGACGTAATTCTTGTTTTTTTTTCTTTTTGAAGAGGAAACAAGTTTATTTATTTCATCAATGTTTAAGTATTTTGAGTTAACTAATTTTAAAATAAGTTAGCTAACTTTACGATATTAACAAAGAAATGTAACTAACGTTAGTGTTAACGGTCAATTTAATTTTTTAAAACTTAAACATATTTCTGTGGTTTTCTGTCCACATTTTAAGATGAACAAATATCTGTTACTGCACTGGACAGTGAACTCATCATTGTAGTAAAGATGAGAATGCAGGTATTTTGTCATATTTGTATTCAACAACTGTCTTTGACAGAACCTCTTTAACATCTCACACAATAACTAAAAGTTCACAGTGTTCCTCAGCAGGGAGAGAAAACTGCATGTTCACATGTTATAATAAGTGCAGGAGTATATTCTAGTATACTTTACAGTCCCCGCAGCTGCAGTTTGTGCCTCTCATGTCTTACCTTTAAACTCAAGTCACAGAACTAAGCAGACAATTTTCTGACTATCTTTTGAAAAATCCATAAAGTCCTTCATCAGCAACACTTAGAGCCATTTTAAGACTCCACAAAGACTCTTCTGAACATCTGCTGCAAAATAAAAACACATTTTAATCAGTTTACCAAGTTGTGATTGTATTTCCAAATACAAACGGCACGTTATTGCTCTTCTTTGTAAAACACAAGCAAAACGTTCACACCTTTTCTATGATATTGGAATTGTATATTGGAAGAAACATCAATATAAACAAATGTAACTCATATGAAAATATAATACATTTAAAAAAATGATACATCTCACATTTGTAGTTGAAAGTTGAAAAATAATTATATTGATTTGACAGTTAGCTTCAGCAAAACAGAAAAGAAGAGCATTATTAAACAGAGACTGAAGGAGAGGTGTCAGAAGCAATGGGAAGAAGAGAGGAAAGGACGGTGGTTTGACAGAGTTCAGAGGAAAGTGGGAGACATGAGGTGAGTAGGAAGGAAGAGGAGAGATGAGACAATCATATCAAGACTCTGGACTAAACAGCACTCTATTTAAAATAGATAAACATGATACAGGTAGTTACTGTGGGTAAGAGGAAACAGTGGAGCATGTTGTGGAGCATGTTGTGTTGCATTGTGAGAGATATGAGGAGGAAAGAAAGTGTTTGATTCAAGGGAAACTTTGATTTATTAGATATTCTACAAAAGAACTCACTAAATGAGTGATATAGATTATTATGTCACTATCCTAGACAAATTAATAAGATTGAAAAATATGAGGTTTTCTCTTTACTTTTTTAGTTATTGTTTATGAATATTGTAAACACTAGCCAGTCTGATTCACACTCCATACCAGCTGGTGGCGTCGTTGTTTGTTAACCGCCAATAAACCTCAAAGAAGAAGAAGAAGAAGAAGAAGAAGAAGTGTGTACGTTCGCCTCCAGACTGCTAGGGGGCAGCACCATCAGCAGCAGCGGTGCTGCTCTGATGGTGGAGGAAGCAGAGCCGGCTGGATGATGGATCAAGGCCTATTGAAGGAGGCTAGAACACGCGTCATATCTTAGATGGGTACCACGCATGCGCAGTAACGTCTGGTCTGCCCTCGTCGAAATTGAGCCAATCGCAACGCACGACCGCAGCTTCAGTTACACTGCGCATGCGTTGTACGCCGAGATCGATGTCCTCCCGTGACCTAACCTCCTTTAATAGGCCTTGTGTATTAACCGGAAGCGTTAGCAGCGGCTAGCAGCGGCCAGCCGCCCAGCGGGTCACATTCCTTCAGTGTGTAATAACGCATCTGTGTCACGGGGCTGTGAAACGGTAGAGAGCAGCGAGTCTACACGGTAAACTGGTCCGTTAAACTGACATGGCTGTCCGGTCTGGAGATGAAGACCTGTTTGACAGCATCCTTCTGGAGGATGAAAGGTGAGTCTCTGCTTGCTGAATGTTGTCTTACGCGGGGGTGGGGGGGGGGGCACGTGAACACCGGGGCCCGGTTCTTCATACGTGGTGACGGTAACCCGGTTATTGACATCAGGATGATCAGATAATTCAACACGAGTCTGCAAAAAGACATAAACCCAAACTAAAATGTGGAGCCAGATACGGCACTTGATTTAGCATTCAAATGGGAATTTGTCATTTCAACACTCAAACTTCACACTAAATTATTAATTGCAGAACTCACTTTAGATAACAACTGTTAAAGCTATTATAGTGGCTTTTAGTGAGGTTTCATTTTCATAGCAGACTTCTGGTTATCACTTAAAGCTGAAGTAGGCGAGATTGGAGCAAATATGATTAAAAAAAAAGTTATTTTTATAAAACGGTCGATGTATCGTGACAGTAGTACATGAAACAGGTAACCTGAAAAAAAATCATGTTCCTCTGTGTCCTCCTGTGCTCCTAACGCCATCTGCAAGATTTCACAGACCAGAGGAAAACAAGCAGTAAGAGCTGATCTGAGGTCTGCTGTCCATCTACCGTCTATGAGAGCCGGCTGTCAATCACTCTGAACTCCGATCAAATGGTCAAACTAGGCAGTGCTGATCAAATATGAATCAATATTATGTTACGTTAATGTCTATTTCTCTCCTCAAATGTTTTCAGAATCATCTTGTAGTGCATGGTTTAAATGTAAAATGAGAAAGTTTGTGACGCCGCCGCCATTGTGAAATCTGGTGAAGGAACGCCTAACTACCGGTCACATGACCGGAGCACAGCCAATAGGAACGCTCTCTCAATGAAATGACCTGTGATTGGTCAAAGTCTCCCGTCACAGGATAGATTTACTAAAGTCTGAAAACAGAGCCATGAGGAGGAGCAGAAGTCTAGTTATCTCTCAGGACACTTGAATTATAATATGCTGAAGGTTATTATGGAATTTATGCCCAATGATGCCAAAAATATACTGCCTACTGCAGGTTTAAAAGCACGTTCATGGTGGTTGTTTTTTTCAGATTCCGAGGGGAGGGCTACCGGGAGGGATGGGAGAAAGGGATCCGCCGAGGACTAGAGGATGGCCGCAGACACGGAGCCTCTCATGGGGCCAAGCTGTCCACTGAGGTGGGTGAGCACAGTCACTGGATTTCTATCCTGCTTTCATCTCAACACGCATGCTGTTACGTATCGTCGCGCCTTAACGTTACCCATCACACAAGACTATAGACGGCCAGGACACTGTTGACTTTGCTTTGGCAAAACTGCACATGTTTTACACGGGACATCTCTCTGTATGAATATGTTTGAACTTTAATAAGAACTGGTCCTGTGTCTGTAGCCGTTAAGTTAAACACGTGGTTAGTTAGACAGGGTTAGCAGCTGATTTCAATCTCTTGCCCTCTATCCTCCCGCAGATTTCCTTCTATTATGGTTTCGCCATCACATGGAAATGTCTCCTCCAACACGGTGCAGATGTCAAATCAAGGTATGGTCTCTTCAGACAAGATCATTATCTTTATCTTCCTCCATATTTTAGTTCAGCCCTCTGCTGGAGGACTTTAATCATGATTTTATAACCTACATACAGGGTGATAATGATTTAAATCCAACCTTCTTCTGCTTCACGTTAAGGGTGTTTTCACATATAGTCCTCTTTAAACGAACCAAACTCAGTCCTCTTAAAGTGGACCAACAGAAAAAGGGACTCAGTCTGGTCCACTTCAGCTCTGATGGGGGCCTCCAGTCCTCTCTCTGTCACACTATAGTTCCTGCCCTTCATCACTCTGCTGGTCAATGCTTTCCCTTTCAATGACATTTTTAGGGCTGACACAGGCGCTTCCACACAGAATACTGTCCAGTTTGCGTAGAAGGGTCATGTGTCTTTTATGTCAGCGGATTCCAGGCTTTTTCTCATTTTATTGCGTTACTTTGACGCGGCACTGCAGTGCGTTCCTAATGAAGCTTCAAGCTTCCATATGAACTGAAAATTGGAAACAAACCTCAGCGTTTCTGTGCGTTGACAGTTGCCGTTGTGTTCTGGAGAAGTGTAGTAGTTTCTTCTTCGGTCCAAACTACTCCTCGTCCACTTTAATTAATTCAGTCATTCGTTCATGTGTATTTCTGATTTATGTCTAGAACAACTTGACACACAGGGCTGAGCTGCATCTCAAATTAATCTTCAGGTTCACAGTTTTCAGATGATGTACACCACTTCTATGTGACATCTACTGTTGACCTGCTATCTCCCCCTAAAGACCCCCTGTACCCCCCCTAGAAAAAGACTAAAACGGCTCTATTGTAGGTCTCAGAGGGTTAAAGGGTGTGTTGTGTATTTGATCATAAATAGGTATTTAACCATTCAGTGTGAAAATGATTTAAGTACTCCCTCCAAGAAAAGGAGTCATTTGTATCTTGGTGACCGCTCAGCTAAGTTTCAAGTTGATTATCGTCATAAGAGCAACAATTACATCGCAGCAGTCGTTGGCAATGAGAATCTTAGATCTCAGGCTCCCTCCAACAATGTTCATTAAATAATGTATAAAAAGAAAATCGGACAAGTACAAATGTAAATCTAAGACATACAATAGTGCAGAAGTTAAAATATAGGGATAAACTATAAAAATAAAATCTATTTGTGGTAGACAGTAATTTGCAAAATGAGTAAGCTGTAATGTAAACAGGGATGTAGTAAATGTATATGCATAATGATAAAGATGATGAATAAGTCTGTACCTTCATAGGTTTGGGTGACTTGTTACAGATCAATTTGAATCCAACTTTGAAGAACAGAAAAGTCCACTTTTGTGTCAAATCATCAACAATCAGATGAGGCTAACTCAGTGCTCCATGGACGACGAACAGGACGCTACAGTGTCAGTAATATATCAGAATAGGCTGTGTTCCAGATATATCCATGCAGGGAATCGGCCTCATTCTTTGGGGATTATCAGATGGACGCTGCGCTGAAGACCGACTGGTGTCCTTTTAGAGAAGCGTTTACTGATCATGGAAGTGACTTGTTTATGAAAAGTCCTGAGATGTATTTGAAAGCCACAGTGAGTGTCCCGTTTGACAGTTTTGTGTCTGTCTGTGTGTGTCGACAGAAAGCGTCTGAAAGTCCTGGAGACTCTCCTGGGTTTGATCCAAACCTCCCCTCATGAGGATCCGCAGTCTTTAAAGCTAAAGGAGCACATGGAGAAACTCCGTGCCAAGTTCAGACAGGTGGTGAAGAATGTCTCAATTCAATGTTCACTTTTCTGTAACCTAAGACACAGCACAAACAAACAACAGCTAGCAGCTTACATTAGCCTCCATACCATATGCTACAGTAGGTCACTGTGTATTGTCTATATATATCAAGAAACACGTTTGTTTGTCTTTATTTACTCATCAGTGGACAGTAAATCATTTCCTGTCAGTCATTCTGATGGTTTAATAGGAAGCAATAGGGGGCTGAAGCCGATCCCAGCTGACATTGGGTGAAGGTGGGATACACCCTGGACAGGTCTCCAGACTATCACAGGGCTGACACTTAGAGACAGACAACCATTCACACTCACGTTCACACCTACGGGACATTTAGAGTCAACAATGAACCTAACCTGCATGTCTCTGGACTGTGGGAGGAAACCTGAGCACCCGGAGAAAACCCACGCTAACACGGGGAGAACATTTAATACACAGAATTGTGTTTATTATTTGTATTTATTTCATCAGCAGCATAACCAGACATTGCAGTCCCAAAGCCAACCGCCTTTACAAAACCCTCTATTTCCTATGTGCTGCTACTGTGAGCTCCATTGCTGTTTTACCTAAAGGTCATAATGCAACATGGTTGGAGCGGACTGTAACTGAGCAACTGTATGTACGATACGATACGATACGATACAACTTTATTGTCAGTTTGCACTGAAATTCATTTTGCATCCATAGGCAGCTTAGTTTGAGAAAAAGTACACATACACAATAGACATATTGTTACCATAGACAGACAGACAAGTAAGACCCATCAGACAAAACAAACAAAAACACATCACCATTATTCATACATAACCCATTACAAAATGACCATCTATCCTCTGGATTTACATGTCTTCAGCAGCACATTAATTATTATTTAGCAGCAAGATGGACTGATGGACAAAAGCGTTCTTTAGCCTGATGCGGTTAAATGTCGGGACTCTAAATCGCCTCTTGGAGGGCAGAAGTTGATATTCCCCATTTAAAACATGTAAGGGATCAGAAGAGATGCTGTTGGCAAGTCTGAGCATACTCTTGTTGTGAGCTGCTTGAAAGGAGGCTGTCACAGGTTGGCCAATGATCTTCGCGCGGATCTTGATTTGGCTATAAAGGTAGTTGGTCCTTGTCAACAAACCTGAGCTACTAGATTGAAGTTGACCCGCAGACACCGGTTCAGCGACAGATGAAGGGCCGTCTCATGCCCTCCTGACAGAACAGATGAACCTCTATTTAAATCAGAGTTTTTCACTTCTAATCCATTTCTTCCATTTACGGACCTACAGTGTCCTGCAGTCAGTGCTGTACTTGAACACATCCTGTGCAGACATAGACAGGGCACTGAAGCTGCTGCTGCAAACATGCTTCTTTCACTACAAAGCCTGCATGAATGTCTTGTAACCAACGTGGCCTACTGCAGTTAACATGTAACTATCCTTATTGCACACCAGCTAACAACCTCTATCTGTAATCCTGTCCAGGTCTGCTCTATGCTGACTGTTCCCGCCGACTTCAATGCTTACATCAAAACTCCTGAGGGGACTTCTTTCTGAATCCCTCCTGATGAGGAGGCGCGTCCTGGTTTTCTGCAGTGATTGGTCTGCACCTGGATTCCTTCCAGGGTTCCAGAGTGTGGAACTGTGACCGTGTCAGTTCGACCAGTCATCTTTGAGAGAAGTCTTTGCCTTCACATTCTGGTGGAAAGGGCTGACATGAAGGCAAGTCCCACGTCCTCATTAAACTGGAAAATCTGAGGAGATGACTGCAGTCGCTGTTGAGCTTGCAGAGTCGGGAACGGAGTCCCAGTAAGACTCCACAAGAGAGAGATTGGTGTGTTTCTTCTCCTCTGACTGTGGGAAATGAGTGGATTTATTGCAGTGATGTTTAAGCAACTGAATTGAAAATCAAGAATGTAATAAACTGAACAGAAAACAAAGACACAAAATCACAGAACACAGTTTGCTCTTTGGTGTCTGAAGTGCCGTATTCTTTGGGAGGTTTGACTAAACTACAGTGACGACATAATTGAAGCAACTCATGCTACTATTCAGCAGTGGTGGGAAGTAACTAAGTACATTTGCTCAAGTCATTTTCACTTATTTGTTTATTTTATTTTGCACAATTTAAGACTACACAACATAAGAAAAAATAAATAAAGAATAGAAAGTAGTAGTAGTGCAGGAAGAGAGAATAGAAAGTAGTAGTAGTGCAGGAAGAGGAAAAAAAAAACACTTGGCTTATCTGAAGCCTCCACCTAGAGACAAGATTAATATAAAGAAATAATATGACTGCATAATAGTGATAACAAACAATTAGAACAATATATATATATATATAATAACAATAACAATAAATATCTATATATATATATATATAAACAAATATGTGTGTAAGTGTATGGTTAGAGTTTGTGAGGAGGATATCGATTTAAATATCTACAAAGACTTCTGGGCAATCGTAACCAAACATAACATTGTGAGTGGAAAAAGTAAATAAAAAAGATAAAACAGATACATGGACAACTTGTGGAAAAGCAATTACAAAACAACAATTAAATGACCCTTTAAGCAACTTTTGAAACATTTGATAGATGAACAGTTTATTGATAGATGTGAAAAGCTACTCCATAATTTGGTACCCCTAAATCAGGGGTCAGCAACCTCTGCGGATTTTTAAAAATGGAAAAGAATACCTGTTTTTTTGTTTACATTTTCATTTTTATTTATCATTGTTGTAGGTCTATGGTACGATGGAGTATTAGGGCCACACAGGGAAAAAAAATCAATCTGAGATTTCGAGAATAAAGTCAGATTACAAGAAAGAAAGTCGTAATATTATGAGAATAATGTGAGAAGTTTATGAGAATAAAGTCATAAAGTAGTAATTTTACGTACTATTTTCTTTTTTTTCTCGTAAAGTTATAACTTCTTTCTCGTAATATTCTGACTTTTTTTCTCGTAGAGTTATGACTTTATTCTGGAAATCTCAGATGTTTTTTCCCTCAATGTGGCCACTAATACTCCGTAGTACATTTGCACTTTGGCCCACACTGCATTAGATTTATATATACTATATACTTAGACTATAAACTGTGTTACCTTCATCACAATGTTTAAATGTTTTGCGGCTCGAGACAGATTTTTTTATTTTTTTTTTTGTCTAAAATGGCTCTTTTGATGGTAAAGGTTGCCGACACCTGCCCTAAATGTTATAGAAAATTGACCTCTACTAGTTACAAATTTAGGAGGATGAAGATCTAGAGATTGACAGGTTGAGTAAGAATGAACCTGAGAATTTCTTTTAAAATAGGTCTTGAACTGCTCAGGAATATTCCCACCCGAAAGTATCTTATGAATTAAAAACACATATTTGAGATATATTGATATCAATAGTAAGATTCTGGAATTTCTGAAATAGAGGAGCAGTGGAGATGTGTGACTCTGATCGAGTTGCAATCCTAACAAAACAAGTTTTTAAACTTCCTGCTGCTCTGTCCTCCAGTTAAATATTGTGTTTTTCACGCCACTACATTTATCGGACAGCTATATTTTAGTTTGTGGAAAGATTTTGCATTTGAAGAGCTTCAAAAATAGATATGACACATTGCTACAGATAAACTTTCAACGGGGTCACTCAGTGTCCAGTTTATTAGGTCACCACCCCGCTAAATGAAGGTCATCATCACAGCTGAATCAACTGCAGTCATATCCTTTAATGTAGTAAGACGTTACAGTACACACTGTAATGTGTCACTATGGAAACACTGGCATGGATAAGTCTGTCAGCTGTGATGAAACACCGTGTTCTTTAGGGCAGCAGGATGTTAGTGAACAAACTTTGGACATTTAGAGAAAATATCATCTGACTGATAGAAATTCCCAGATAGCTGTAATGTACAAACAATACGAGCAGCCAGCCACTAGAGGGCGGTGCTGTAATTCAGTGATTACACCATAATCACAAGCTCTGGCCCTGAAAGTGAATATAGTAAATATGGTGTGGAGCAGCCCTGCATTGTCCTAGCAACTAAGTAACAATCAGTAAAAAGCCGCGTGCACGCACAGTTATGGCAAGTAGGTGAAAGCTGAAGCAGGATATCGCTCTGTAAACTGTGATGGATGTTTACAAAGGACAGATTGGCTGATCATTTTACCATCCACCTTCAAGTCAAGTCAAGTCAATTTATTTGTACAGCCCAAAATCACAAATCACAAATTTGCCTCGGGGGGTGAAAAAAATGTGAGAAACCTCAGGAAGAGCAACAGAGGAGGGATCCCCCTTCCAGGATGGACAGACGTGCAATAGATGTCGTGTGTACAGAGTAACAACATAATGAGAATACAATATAGACAATCCATATGACAAAAAATAATACATATAATGTGAACATATGTGAGAAGGTGGATCCAGGAGGATGTCAAGCAGCTTCCAGGTGTCACCAAACAGACAGAGCCAGAGCAACACGACCTCCTCTCAATGCCAAACAGGTAGAGCCAGAGCAACACGACCTCCTCTCAAAGCCAGATAGATAGAGCCAGAGAAACACGACCTCCTCTCCACGCCAGATAGATAGAGCCAGAGAAACACAACCTCCTCTCAATGCCAAACCGGTAGAGCCAGAGCAACATGACCTCCTCTCCATGCCAAATAGATAAGATAGATAGAGCCAGAGCAACACAACCTCCTCTCCACGCCAGGTAGATAGAGTGGGGGGGTTAAACCCGTCTGATCCTGTGTGTTGCATTTCCTCTCAGCAATGTCACCAAGTCTCTTTTACAAGTCTATCTTGATAGCATACACATGTCATATATTACCCCTGACATCATTCCTCCCTAAAGTGACTCTACTGAAAGAAATGGTAATGATATATCCACAGTCCTTGTTCTGTGCAAAAAATGCAATCAAAAGTTCACCTGAAGCTCACATGATGCTTCAGCCGTCTGAGTTACACAAAGCATTTGCTTTGAGAGTGCTTTTAGTACCAAGTTCCGTCTTTGTGTTTCCTTGCTGAGGCATCTACTGTACGTCGTGGTGGTCCCATGTACTGTAAGTTTGTTGCCGGTGACTGGTAATAAATCTGCACACTATTTATTCAGTCAGCCCTGAATGACTGTAAACTAGCAACGAGAATGGATTTGGATGTTTCCACTGTAACTTACCGGGCGCTGCGTCACCGCTTGTTGGACTGACAGGCTTCTAGTGACACAGACGCACACACAAAGTTCATCCCCACCAGAGACTGCAGTGATTGCTTATTAGAAATCTTGTAAGTTGTTGTTTTACTGCTTAATAAGAAAGTAGAGATAAGCCCAACCCAGCTGACTCCCCAGTAGGAAGAATATGTTTCTCACTACATCCCAAAAACAATAATACTAGAGCCATAACTGTCCTGTTTCAAAGAAATGTTGATATGTCATCATGGCATATTGGAATCAGTTTGTAAATGAGGCCATTGGAAGAAGGTCTGGATGCTTCCTCATAAATACCTAATAGTGAATAAGGTTAAGGAAGTGAATCACTACATGCAGAAATTAAAAAAGACAGAAAGACCTTTGCAGATTCGTATTCATATCTTTAAAGACATTATTATGGGAAAATGTGGTGTTTGCTTTCTTCAAAAACACCAAAACAATATTTCTTATAATAAATTTGATATGTTTTCTTTAATCTTTTAGTCATGAATATAAATTAAACTATAAATACCGTATATTAAATATTTGTTGAGTGTGATATACCTCTGGCTCTTTTCTTATTGTTATACTGAATGTGAATTATGTTCTTATATTTAATAAACAAAGAAAGTAGAGATAAGTATAAAACAACATGACACCGTGGGTTGGTTTTCCTCCTATCCTCCCCAATTTTTTGGAGTCACCAGCCGCCACTGCTGTGTTTGCTGTGATGACAGCTATATGACGTCCTGCTTTGACTAAACTGCACACAGGCCAGCAGCTTTTAGACTGGGTCTGTCTACTGATGGGGAGCCATTGGTTAATGTTAAACGCCCTGTCCCTCTCTTTAAATAAAAGCAGGTCACCAACCTCTGCAGGGAACAGAGTATGAACAGAGTGTGTACACGGTGCTGCTCGGTCCACACACACACACACACACACACACACACACGCACACACACACACACACACACTCACCACCAACAACAACAACAACAACAACAACAACAATAGCATCAGGGGGCACCAGAGAGGACCAGAGGGACTTTTTCAGCCTTTGTCAGCCAGCCGGCTTTCTATTCCATGTCCAAACTCTCACTGACAATAAGCCAACAGGACTGTGTGTGTGTGTGTGTGTGTGTGTGTGTGTGTGTGTGTGTGTGTGTGTGTGTGTGTGTGTGTGTGTGGAGGGGTACAGTAGCAGCTGGTTTATGCAGTGTCAGGCAGCAGGTGAACGCTGTCTTCTAGTCGGCAGCTTCTGAAGGCAAACAGAGAAAAGAGAACGAGGGAGGCGAGGGAGGGGAGAGGAGGGGGGGGGGGGGGGGGGGGGGGGGGGGTAACAGGGGCCAAATGAGAGAGGCTGCATTCAAATGAGTGTTTCAGTTCGACTTGTACCCTCTTAAAGTCAAAAACAAAATCAAAGGCAAGCGAGGCAGAGCGAGCAATTATCAAATGTAGAATCCGGAGAAAGAGAAAATGAATGAATTGATTGTAGCTGCAGGAAAAAAAAGGGTAAGGAGGTAGAAGAACAGCCTAATAATCTTAGGAAGAAGGAGAAGGAGAAGAGGAGAAAGATGAGGAGGAAGAGCAGGAGGGAGAGGAGGAGGAGGGACTGAGGTCTTTGAGAGAATGTAGAGGAATGTGGGGAGCAGGTGGTGAGTGGTGACATGAAAAGCAGTGGTGACAAATGCTGCCGTCCGTCCGGCCGGCCGGCCGGCCGGCCGGCCGGCAGCAGCAGGAAAGCTCTCTGAATGAAATGGAGGCATCAGATTTCACCAACAGCTCCAGGAGGGGGGGCAGGGGGGCCAACACACACAGTTCAGAGCCTGCACGTGCAGCTTTCATCCAGCTGGATCCTATATTTATGCACATTCACATCATATTCATATTGTTTGGAACATAACTGTTAATGTTTGGATACAGAAATTCAGATTTTTTTTAAAAAATGGTTTAAAAAAAAAACAACAAAAAAACTCAAGGTCCACTTTTCCAGAGCTTTCTCCTGCATCTCATGCAGCCAATGTTTGGAGTTGACTGAAGTCCCATACTTGGGTCACTTGTGTTATTCTATATTTTTCTCATTTTCAAAAAAATCCTATGAAAAGATTAAAATGTGTCTCTCAATACTTTCTGACTGACCTACTCTGTCTGAAGTACTCAGCCTTGGGACCACTGGATACTACTGAAGATATCAATCTGTAAAAACATCACAAAATATATATTTTCATTTTTTTTTTTTTTTTTTTTTTTTAAAAGGATCATAATTTCCTGAAACAGTTTTTATCAAATGTTACTCAAACAGGAGGAACAAGAGGGCATTTGTTGGGGACTATTTCCAGCGGCGGATTAATCCCCGTTTGCTGCTCTATAGTGAGTATTAGTGGCAGCAGGACGGTGTGTGTGTGGGATTGAGTCAGAATAAACTACAGTGTATGTGTGTGTTCATGGTGATGAAGGAACGTCACCGTGTGTAACTGTGAGGCTCATTGATGAGTTGTTGGACATCAATGAGGAAGAACACACCACGCACACAATACTTGTTAGTAGATACATTCATTGCTGGTTTGGCTCTGAACTTGTTGACAGTGTTAAATTTCTAAAGATGCTTCTTGGGAACATTGGGCACAAATTGACCTACTCTATACTTGACGATATCGAGGGATTCATTAAGATACATATAGATGCAGAGGACCTCTCTGGGCTGGATGGACATAATGGTTGTTAATACTCAGGACCTCAGTCAGAAGATGGAAAAATTCAGGCACCATGATTGGCGATCTATTGCATTAATCATTGCTCAAATTTTCAAAGATGAAATTATTGCTAAAGAATTTAAGAATCTTTCAGTTCATTGATTTTCAACAAATGATTCTGAAAAACAACACTTTTTGGCCTTGCTTTTATTTATATTTTATTTTATTTATTATATTTATTTTTGTATTTATTTTGTATTTATTTCAGTCTATATCCTCATTTTATTTTCCCACAGTTTTGACGAGGGCTATGTAATAAAGCTTTGTAGCCTTAGCTTTGTTCGTTGTTTTCAGTGCACCACTTGTAGTGCCATGAGTTATTTTCAATGATTTATATCCTGTATATGTCTTCACTTAAAGCTTCAGTAGGCAGTATATTTTTGGCATCATTGGGCAAAGATTCCATAATAACCTTTCAGCATATTGTAATTCAAGTGTTCTGAGAGAAAACTAGACTTCTGCACCTCCTCATGGCTCTGTTTTCAGGCTTAAGAAAATCTAGCCCGTGACGGGAGACTTTAACCAATCACAGGTAATTTCACTGAGAGAGCGTTCCTATTGGCTGTGCTCCGGTCATGTGACCGGAACTTGGCGTTCCTTCAACAGATTTTAACAATGGCGGCAGCGTCACAAACGTTCTCATTTTACAGCTAAACTGTGCACTACAAGATGATTCTGAAAACATTTTAGGAGAGAAATAGGCATTAACGTAACATAATATTGATTCATATTTGATCAGCGCTGCCTAGTTTGACCGTTTGGTCGGAGTTCGCGAGTGATTGACAGATGGCTCTCATAGACGGCAGATGGACAGTAGGCCTCAGATCAGCTCTTACTGCTTGTTTTTCTCCGGTCTGTGAAATCTTGTAGATGCCGTTGGGAGCACCGGAGGACACCGGAGGACACAGAGGCACATGATTTTTTTTCAGGTTACCTGTTTCATGTACTACTGTCACGATATAGAGACTTATAGAGTTTTATAAAAATAACGTTTTTTAATCATATTTGCTCCAATCTCACCTACTTCAGCTTCAAAGGCCCTGGTTTCAGTGTCTACTGCCATAAGATAGATACAAAGATAGTGCATATGTGAGCAAAACAGGAGCACACAATCAACATCCTCAATCTCAGAGTTCTGTTTTCATCCACAAACCTGCAACGATCAAAGTGCAGCAGGAAGTAGGAGCAGACTCCCCCCCCCCTCGACCCCCTCCTGGAAATACTTCCCTCTGTGTTTGATGTGGTCTGCTCAGTAATGTCTCTCCCTGCTCTCAGGCCACAAACACTTACCTGTGACAGGACCAGAATAGTTTATCGCATGTCAAATAAGTGTGAGTTGGTTCAGTGATGAGCAAACTGCCTGTTAACACACAAACCCACCACCCAGTGTCAGCCTCGGAACTCGTGTTACTTCACTGTGAGACTACTCCTCCATTACTGCACACACCAATGTAAATTTTTTTCTCCTAGAGAAAATCATTCCAACTTATTTTCATCATTTTGGCCGTTGATTCAATGTGTTATGACTACAGTATTCACCGTAGTAATTACTGAGATCTGTGAACACGGTAAACAAACCCCCACACTATCAATCACTATCACTATCACTATGCACAGCCTTAAAGGCCCTGACACACCAAGCCAACTGTCGGCCGTCGGGCAGTTTGGGGCCCTCGACAGGGATATTTTCACAGCGACATAGTCATCTGGAATGAAGCTTAGTTGTGAGTGAGAGTGGTGTGAAAATGGTCGGCCGACGCTGCTTTGTTTCATATACGTATCATAACAACGGCTTCTATATCCGCAGTCCTCGGCCTTACTGTTTCCCTTTTTGAATGATGAATACAGACTACTGCCGCCTGCTGGTAGGGAGAGTTATTTCCTCTCACGCAGGTGCAGAACAAGCCCCCAGGAAGTGCGCCGCTCGTCGATCCCGACTTTTGTATTGGCCAAACGGCGGTAGTGCAACTTCCGTGTCAGTCACGTGATGCCATTGGGCCCAAAAATACTTTTTCCCGTAGACTTACATTGGGAAAGAGACGTCTGTTTTTTGAAGTGAATCAACTTCCCAGTACGAACACCTAAATAGCCCTTATTTAAAAAATTAAGTTTTTAAAGTTGTAAAATGAACTAATAGCTGAATCCAGAGTTATTTTTCTCGGCATAATGAACGCACATCAGACCCATGAGACTGCGGCGCCCTGCGCGCTCATGTGACATATCCGGGTTCTGCCTGCCAGCTTCCTTCTAGCTGTATGCGGCTGTAATAATGGATATATTGGCTGTAATTCATCACTTTTATTGTCTAATAATACATCTATGGGCTGTATGCTGTTAAGTGTCTGTGCTGTAAATGTATTCATGCATCCCGTTAATGTAACGTATGTTAATTAACATCTCCATTCCCAAATAACCTAACGATTGATTATTAAATTACCATTGCAGCTCCGCTGTCTCCTAAACAAACACTAGCTGCTGCGGTTAGTAGGCTAGGCTTCTACAGCAGTAGTACCAGTCTACTAGACTGCTAGCTACCAGCTAGCTACGAGCGAGCAAGTTCATGAACGTGCGGTAAACATGTGTACGCTACGTTCATGTGAGCAAGCCGTGATGGCGGCATGACGCAGCGTGACGACTGTGACCCCGTGACCGAGTCATGTGACCGAGCGGACGCTACTGCGCATGTTCCATGTGCCCAAGATCCGCCAAGATCCGGGTACTTTTCCAGACGGAAGTCGAACCATTTAGGCTTAACACGCCTCTGAGCAACTCTCATAGGAATGAACGGGGCCCCGACTCCAACGCTGTATCCAGTTCTCTCTATACATCCATGATACAGAACGTACGTGCTAGCTGGCCATTGGCTGAAGTCTTTGTGTCAAATTGCCATTGAACATACCGCAAAGATTTCAGACTTAAGCGGCCATAAAAACCTTCAACACGGTCAGACTAGAGCCAACGGTGTGGCACATACAGCAAAAACTGCCCGACCGTCGGTTGGTGTGTCAGGGCCTTTACTGCCTCCTCCTTCTCACCTTTAACAACGCGAAGGCTTTCTGGTTGTGACAAGACCAGCATGAGAACCATGCACGGCCTCATAACCTCTCTGATCATCTGACCACTTGTGTTTGTTGCCCCATTGGACTGTTGTAGTTATCCCAGTGATTACTTTGGTGAATACAATGTTATCTTGACCAATGAAAACAATATCCAAAACTACACACACGTATTGGAACAAGCCAGAATCCTTTATTTGGGATTTTTAGGCACTGACCTTGAATAGTTAAGGTTAGGCACTGACCTTGAATGGTTAAGGTTAGGCATTGACCTCTAATAGTTAAGGTTAGGCATTGACCTTGAATGGTTAAGGTTAGGCATTGACCTTGAATACTGAAGATTAGGCATTGACCTTGAATAGTTAACATTAGGCATTGACCTTGAATACTGAAGGTTAGGCATTGACCTTGAATGCTGAAAGTTAGGCAATTTGCGGGTTACTGTCTAGACACAACCGCTCTGTTGGGAGTGAGTGGGTCCTGTCAGTTAAAGTAGGTGACCACAAATGTGCCTGTTCGAAATTACTCAGAAACCCTCCGTGCGTTTAAATAGAAAACATCATGTAAACAAGAAATAGCCAATTTGTCTGAAAGTAAGTTAGAAACTGAGGTGTGGGGAAACCCAACCTAATAAAGCAGTAGTTTGTGAGGGTTTTTGAGTAATTTTTAACAGGCATATTTGCGGTAACCAACTGACACTATACTGACTGACAGGACCCACCCACTCCCAGCAGCAGAGCGCATGTGCAAGTCTATGTTCAGTTTGCGCACTGACCGATGCTTAAAACGCATCACTTAACATATTAATTGTTGCTTGGGGCGAATGATTTGATCCCTTATTCAACCACAACAGTAACTGTTTGTATCCAACAAGAACTGGTGAGTGAAGTGGACATAGCCTATATGTGACAACAATTAGAGCTAGCATTTCTGCTAACTGCAAACATGCTAAAGGCTAACCAACATACTGTATAGGGCAAAAAGGGTAAGTAATCATGAGATAATGATAAAGTAATGAGGAACTCTGGGTGGACAAAAATACTAATGTTCAAGTAATCAGTAATTAATGAGTCATTACTAGTTATTTAGTTAATTAAAGAAGTACTCATTAACGATTCATCAATTATCAAGTCATCCCTGATTGGTTCCTCACTCTTTTATAATCATTAGCTACACTATAAAATTTGATTAGGAGTTACTCATTAACTAATGATTCACTAGAAATTGGTTCCTCATTTGTTCCCCAGTAACTACTCACAGTTTTGTCTACGTTATTGTAAAGTGTTACCCATTCAACGTACTATCTATTTGTTATTAATGTCTCCACTATGTGCACTCTGTACATTTATTTAAAAAGTGTTTTACTTGAAATAGTTGAAGTTGACTACATAGTGTGTGTGTGTTAGGGGGTCGAGGGTCTCAAGTGAAAATCAATAGACAGACACATGGATAGAAAAAAATGAAAGCATGGTGTAACACATACAGCAGGCTGCTGTTACATAGTGTACGTTGGTGTGTGTGTGTGTGTGTGTGCTGAGGGTCTTTGTCTGCTGCTGGTTGAGCTGGCGCTGGCAGGCCTGTGGGAAAGGATTAGACTTTCACGCCTTTTCCTCCACACTGAAGCCCCATCAAAGACATTCCTTGCATAACAAATCAATGAGTCCTGTCACACACACACACACACACACACACACACACACTCCTGTTAATCATTAGCCAAACAATAACTTTCAGGATTCAGACAGAACTTTCTTGTTCTCTCCTTAAATGTAGGAAGGAGGAAATTAGCAGAATTTACAAGTTGAAACATTAGCATTTTGTAGCAGTTTGGGGTGTCGTGATATACCGCTATTGACGATAACTGTGATATTTAAAAACTGAAATATTGATATCATGTTAACACATATGATAATATTGTTTATCCAGCGCCTCTTAAAGGGACTCGTAAGAATCAGAAATTGCCTTTTAACAGCAACACCTGTGGCCGTTAAGTCAGCGAAAGTCAGCGTCCTGTTGTCAGCTAAAACCACAATATCACTCTATATTTCAGCTGCTTGGCAGTAATGTTGGCTGACCAGACGAAGGTCTCTCCATCAATCGATGCTGATCCTGGTGTTGGCTTTTCCTGCTTCACCCTACCGACCGCGGTCAGAGGGAACAGGGGAGACACCGGAGTTTTGGTCGGAGACGATAACGTTACTCGCTCCGGAGCCCCGTCTATTCACTCAGCAGCAGGAAACATGACACGGGAAACCTCTGTTGGTCTGGGGGAGCTGCAGCATTTATTTCTGCAAAAACGTCATCTGTACATTCACTAGATATTCTCAGAGCTAAACTAACTCTTCTGCAGTGTGTAGTGTGCGCGCATGCACGTGAGAGGTAGGGTAGAGGTAGGGTTTCAGTCTCTATCTACCTAGAGGTAGGGTAGAGGTAGGGTTTCAGTCTCTGTCTACCTAGAGGTAGGGTTTCAGTGTCTATCTACCTAGAGGTAGGGTAGAGGTAGGGTTTCAGTCTCTGTCTACCTAGAGGTAGGGTTTCAGTCTCTATCTACCTAGAGGTAGGGTTTCAGTGTCTATCTACCTAGAGGTAGGGTAGAGGTAGGGTTTCACTCCCTATCTACCTAGAGGTAGGGTAGAAGTAGAGTTTCAGTCCCTATCTACCTAGAGGTAGGGTTTCAGTCTCTATCTACCTAGAGGTAGGGTAGAGGTAGGGTTTCAGTCTCTATCTACCTAGAGGTAGGGTTTCAGTGTCTATCTACCTAGAGGTAGGGTTTCAGTGTCTATCTACCTAGAGGTAGGGTAGAGGTAGGGTTTCACTCCCTATCTACCTAGAGGTAGGGTAGAAGTAGAGTTTCAGTCCCTATCTACCTAGAGGTAGGGTTTCAGTCCCTATCTACCTAGAGGTGTGTTTCAGTCCTTATCTACCTAGAGGTAGGGTAGAGGTAGGGTTTCAGTCCCTATCTACCTATAGGTAGGGTAGAAGTAGGGTTTCAGTCCCTATCTACCTAGAGGTAGGGTTTCAGTCCCTATCTACCTAGAGGTAGGGTAGAAGTAGGGTTTCAATCCCTATCTACCTAGAGGTAGGGTTTCAGTCCCTATCTACCTAGACGTAGGGTTTCAGTCCCTATCTACCTAGAGGTTGTGTTTCACTCCCTATCTACATAGAGGTAGGGTTTCAGTCCTTATCTACCTAGAGGTAGGGTGAAAGGTAGGGTTTCAGTTCCTATCTACCTAGAGATCGGGTTTCTGTCCCTATCTACCTAGAGGTAGGGTTTCAGTCCCTATCTACCTAGAGGTAGGGTAGAGGTAGGGTTTCAGTCCCTATCTACCTAGAGATCGGGTTTCAGTCTCTATCTACCTAGAGGTAGGGTAGAAGTAGGGTTTAACTCCCTATCTACCTAGAGGTAGGGTTTCAGTCCCTATCTACCTAGAGGTAGGGTAGAGGTAGGGTTTCAATCCCTATCTACATAGAGATCGGGTTTCAGTCCCTATCTACCTAGAGGTAGGGTTTCAGTCTCTATCTACCTAGAGGTACGGTTTCAGTCCCTATCTACCTAGAGATCGGGTTTCTGTCCCTATCTACCTAGAGGAAGGGTAGAGGTAGGGTTTCACTCCCTATCTACCTAGAGGTTGGGTTTCAGTCCCTATCTACCTAGAGGTAGGGTAGAGGTAGGGTTTCAGTACCTATCTACCTAGAGGTAGGGTAGAGATAGGGTTTCACTCCTTATCTACCTAGTGGTCGGGTTTCAGTCTCTATCTACCTAGAGGTAGGGTAGAGGTAGGGTTTCAGTGTCTATCTACCTAGAGGTGAAGTAGAGGTAGGGATTCAGTCCCTATCTACCTAGAGGTAGGGTTTCACTCCTTATCTACCTAGATGTCGGGGTTCAGTCTCTATCTACCTAGAGGTAGGGTAGAGGTAGGGTTTCAGTCTCTATCTACATAGAGGTAAGGTAGAAGTAGGGTTAAAGTCTTTATCTACCTAGAGGTAGGGTAGAAGTAGGGTTTCAGTCTCTATCTACATAGAGGTAAGGTAGAGGTAGGGTTTCAGTCTTTATCTACCTAGAGGTAGGGTAGAGGTATGGGTTTCAGTCCCTATCTACCTGGAGGTAGGGTAGAGGTAGGGTTTCAGTCCATATCTACCGAGAGGTAGGGTAGAGGTAGGGTTTCAGTCCCTATCTACCTAGAGGTAGGGTAGAGGTAGGGTTTCAGTCCCTATCTACCTAAAGGTAGGGTTTCAGTTCCTATCTACCTAGAGGTAGGGTTTCAGTCCCTATCTACCTAAAGGTAGGGTAGAGGTAGGGTTTCAGTCCCTATCTACCTAGAGGTAGGGTAGAGGTAGGGTTTCAGTCCCTATCTACCTAGAGGTAGGGTTTCAGTCTCTATCTACCTAGAGGTCGGGTTTCCGTCAGATGCTTTTCATAGTTGGATGGGCAGCCAGAATATGTGGGATTCTTTCTGTTCTCACTGCAGCGGTTGTACAACTTGTACATCAGACGATTTTTAAATGTTTCTTCTATTATTTTCATCATCACATAATCTCTCGGTCATTTTTTCGATCATTCAAATAATAATTTATTCCATAAAATGTCTAAAGAATAAATATACTGATATTCTACATTTCACTGACTGTCAACAAATCCCACGGAAATGTGTAGCCAAAGTTTGATGCAACTTGTTCCTGACATTAAATGCTGTTCTTTACTTTGTGTCAGGCACTCCATCCTGTTGCTGAAAATCCTCACTAGAGGACCAAATGTGTATTAATCCGCAGCTGAAAATAGTCCCCAACAAATGCACTTTATACTTCCGTTTGAGTAACGTTTGCTTAAAACTACATTTCCCAGCTGTTTTAGGAAATTATTTTTCAAAAATTAAACTACATATTAAGTATAACTATGCGTCAAGTTGCCAAGTAGGATTCTCTGCTAATTTTCAACAACATCAATAACATACAGTGTGAGTTAATTTCATTCAACAAGCCTCTCCTGTGGACAAGAACAGACCAGTTTTTCCAGACTCCATCTAATTCATGTTTTTATTGTGTAGTCGACACAAGTTGCAGACAACTGGCATGAAGTAGACACAACTGTGTGGAATGATTTGTAACAAAAAAACAGTCTATGGCTTCCGAGCACAACACTGACTCTATTTACAAACTCAAATCAACTCACTGACAGTTTGAAAATTGGAGCAAAAGCTTTTTTTCTTTTATAAATATCAAAAGGGGGAAGGAAAGGCCGCTATGGGCCTAAAGGGGGGATAAAGTCTCTTTCACAGAGACAGCTTAACACTCAACAGAGTTATACATATCCCATTTTTCTGTTATGGCACCAGTATCAAAGCATGCCCTGGACTCGCTAGTTTCCATCGCGGATGCTTCATCTTAAGCAGGTTGAACAGAGCTAGTAGGCACTGAACCAACAAGTAGAATAGAATAAAAACTAAACAAATAAAAAGACTAAAATTAGAGATAGATCTTGACTGTCACATGAGGTATTGTGGATCAAAGCATTTCTGTACATTGTCTCATTTTTCCTTGTTTTTTTTTTTTTTTTGGAATAGTTCGGAAAATCATATTACGTAATTATAAACAAAAAAAAAGAAAAGGGATCACATAGAATCTACATAAAAACAACAAATGAGGATGTCAATAACACAATTTTCTATGAGAAAATTCAAACCTAGAATGGCAGTATATTGACATTTATATGTATAAAAAAAACACCAAAAATGTAGCAGCAAACAACAGGAGAAAAGCATTGTTTTTTAATCCATTACGTTTTTGTCATCTGTTTTTCTTTTTTTTAACACGTAGCTGGGATTAATTTTTCTATAGCAGCGGAATACAAGGAGTGTTTCTCTCCTACTCTCTATCCTTAATGTACAATCAGAAACCTCATTTACAGGGTTCCCACACAGTTTGACATACTTATAGAATTCAATACTTTTTTCCAGAGTTGGATTTGAACAGGTCCCTTCCTGCTCGTACCAATCAACCTTGTCATGATAACTTTGCCGTCCTGTGTAGGAACCCTGACTTGAACTCTACAGCATTAAGACACCCCTCCCTGTTGAGCCTTCACCCTTTTTTGCCACTTTTGCCACCTTTTCGCCCCTCTGTATGCTTGCCAGCTTTGCTCTCCCCAGTTTCTTTTTTAGGCAAGTCCCCAAGAAACGCAGCCCACGTCTTTTAGGTTTGTGCAAAATCATAGTCTCAACACTTCTCTTCTTTTTATTTTTATCTTCATCCCCTTTCCCAGAATCCATGAGCAGTATTTGAACTGAGGTGGTGTGACGGAGGAGATGCTGTCATGGCGATTTAGAGGCAGAGTGGAGTTTTAGTTTTACAAATATCCCTTGGACGGCAGGGCTGCTCTGGAGGCAGATATAGTTCAGCGGTAGGTGGAGCCATGGTTTGTTTGCAAACTGGAAAATGCAAGCTTAAAAAAAATAATAAATAATATGTTTTACTATATATAAAAGTATCATTTTAACTATAAAAATAATACTTGATTTTACTTTTACTGGACCTTCAGCTTTTGGCTCTGCACATTGAAACAATTCTTATAATGGAAGAGCAGCTTTGCCTGTATGAAACATCTGTTGAACTAAAACTCAATCTGAGACTTTGAAGGCAGCTGCAGAGCGCCGCCGGCTCAATGAGACTCATGACAGTGTCAAGCAGCATTCAGTCTTGTTTTAAAAAAAGTCTGCCATAAAGGTCGATTTTTTTTTGTCCCATTTGATGAATCAGATTCAGGCCTGATCCAGATCCAACTGTCTGCAGGTGTTGCTCTCACTCTCCATCCCCCATTCAACCCCCCCATTCAATTTTCATGTTGTTTTACAAACTTAACCACTGTGATTTTTTTTTTTTTAGACGACCAGCAGCGCTGACCAAAAGTGCTTTTTTAAAAAAAACAAAGTTGGAATGGTTTAGTTATACCTACACAGAAAGGACGCATAGCAGACTGTGGATCGCTTTGCTTGATTGTGCATCGATTTGATCTCATCAAATTACAGCAAGCTGAAACGGGGTAAAAGCGACCGTTGTCGACGAATGAACAAAGAATCATGTATGTCCAAAGCCTTAACATCAGCAGTCCACAGTCGCTAAGGTCCTAAAAACAGAGCGTCTCACACTACACTTGGTTTAAAAAAAAGAGGCCTAAAATGATAAAGTGACTAAACATAAGCAAGCAAGGGATATATGAATGTTTGCAAGGCAACAAAACAAACATGGGACAGGAAATCTAAAAACATACGATATAACAATAGAGAAATGAAAACAAAAAAAAGCCTCTTCTTCTTTAACAAAAGTCAGATTTCAGATAAAGACTTGAAGACAGACTACAAGGACCTACTGTACATGACACTTTGGGATGTTTTAGTAGGCGAGTTAAGTCTGTGGTAATTTAAAGATTCCTAGTTTAATATTTGAGGGAATGAGAAAAAATATCTACTAAAATGTCTGTAATGTGGCTTCAACTCCAGCCCACACGGGTCATCAGTATTCGGTGTCTTTTCTCTCTTAGACATTTCTGTAGTGTTAATTTCTTTTCCCAGGATGGGAGGGGACACTGGCAGGAAATGTGACTTGGGTTTGCGGGGCGGCGGGGGGGGCACTCTGTCCCGTCTTGGCAGTCGTAGTGGACAGCGGGCATGTGAGTGACATGTCGGCCATGATAGCAGCCCAGGAAGGAGGAGGAGGAGGAGGAGGAGGAGGGGAGGCTGAGTTCAGATGAGGAACCCCCTCCCCGGCCGACCCATCGCCAACCTCTGTCGACAAACTTTCCCTCGATCGTCAGGTCATCGCGCGACGCGGCTGTCGGTCACTTCAGATGTTGATGTCTCTGACGTCTGTCGGGGTGCAGGACAGGTCCACGTCCTCGTCTACGCGTTTGGTTTCTGTCGTGTTGTTGTGCTGCTGAGCCTGCCGCAGGCTGGACTCCAGCAGGGACTCGATCTGCTCCTGACATGACCGTAAGCAGTCCTGCAAGCACAGAAGCAACACTTTGAGTAAACACCATTGCTCTGCTAACATCGAGTTACCTTTTCCAAACATTCAAATATGGGTTTGCGTACCGGGTCACTGCGAATGACCTGCGAAAGGAAGTTGGTGAGGTTCTGGGAGGACAGGGAGGCGTCTTGGCTCTTCAGGTAGAGACCTTGAACGGCTGCCACCACACTGCCCGCCGCCACCATGGACGGAGGACTGGCGATGAAGTTGACATCTGTGAAACAACACGGAATATCAATGATTATAAAACTCCATATCTACTTTCCTTTAAATATATGAACAGAACTATTCATTATTAAAACCCTACGTGTTCCTAATCCATTTTCATTGTTGTAAGAGACGCCTTACATTCAACAGATGTAAAGTGACTACAGAGCAGACAGATCCCTGCCTACATCTTCTCACAGAAAAACAACAACGCTACACATCTGCCCCTCTGAACCTTCAACATTTATTAACTAATAATGACAACATGGCTGCCACGATCAGAATAACAAAACCACAAACTAGGTCGAAGAGAACAAAAAAAAAAAACAGTAGTCAGTAGTGGGGTTGGGGCTTTTATCTCCAGGAAAGTCCTAAAAAACCTCAATTATGACTGAAACTTTGAATCAACCCTGTCTGGAAACCTGTGATAGGAAGCTGTAATTGGCTACAGAAAGTAAAATATAGAGTATAACTAAATACATAAACAAGAAGTATTCATCATATAGAATAAATGAGAACTACAGGTCATAGCAGAACACACTAAAACGGAACAATAAGTGAAAATGTGAGCTATTTAGAAATACGGAAAATAGGGGAAATGTTTTTCATAATTTGATTTAAGTGAGTGTATTTTACTGCACACATGAAGACACGGGACATACGGGGTTGGTGTCCTACCTGTAGCACAGAGAGCCACGAAGGTCTGAGCGTGTTTCCTGAGGATCTGCTTGGTGGACGGGTAGATCTCCAGCTTGGACAGGAAGTGCTCGATGAAGTCGTGAGGTGTGACCGAAGCCAGGTCCCATTTCAGCTTGTTGAGAACCAGCAGCTCCATTTGCTGTGGACGGACCAAGACCAAAGGCATTCACTCACTGTGACCCAGAGAAATGTACTCTTCCCTTTATTTATTTATTTATTTTTTATATCTGCGGTGACATTTAGTTCCTGCAACTGTTGCAGTTTGTCATTGAATCTGTTTTTTTATCTCCATATCTAGATATAAAGTGTCCAGCTTTCAAGATTCATCCCCGTAGGGGTCGTAATGCTCCAGACTTCAGCTTACTCAAAAATGTATTTTATTAAGTTCCTAAAGTTTTCGAATTCATTTCTTCCTTAACTACCCATACATACTATATATTCTGTATATATTCTGTATATATTCTGTATATATATATAAATAAATAACAACCAAACATCAGCTGTCTCCATTATTCTGGTGGAGGCACTGCAACGGAAGCAGCTGCACATACAATAAATATCACAGCAAACACAAAAGCTAAGTGTGTGTGTGTAGTTCTTCATGTTCACTTTCATTGCCAACAGCCTGCACCTCTGTCTAAATTCCACTAGGTGTCGCTGTGAGTCGTGTTTTCTTGGCAGTCACTGAGACCATTCATGAAATGAGAGAGGCCTTCAGTCACCATGGGAGAGTCACAGGCGGCCATTCACTCTGCTGCTGCACCACAGCTACATTTATATACCAAACAACTCATCATATGTGACATTTTAATATTATATTGATATTTTCCGACTGTACGGTGACACTGACAGACCAGATGAACAGCTAAACAACTCTGTGGGGCCTATATCTTCTGCTCATGTGGTCTCTTTCCGTTCTCATGTAGGCTACTGTATATGTGTGTTATGCAACAATCCATGTCTGCAGAAGTCAATTTACCAGCAGCTCTCCGGGCTGGACCGAGTTGTCCGTGTAGATGCAGAGTTTCTCCGCCGTTAAGGGCACAGTTTCCTTCATCTTGGATGCTAGAAACATGCACGTAGCTCCCAGCAGCTGTAGTCTTGTTTTCCTGGTGGCCTCCACTGATAAAAATCTGTCCAAATAGTTCATAGCCAGCGGAAAAACCTCCTCCTCACATTTCTGTTCCTCGCAGACCTGCATGGGGAGGTGAGAAAAAGCACTTAAGAGTTTGCTTTCGGTTGCTGGAAGAAAAAATTCCCCCTATTCACATAGTATACATTGTTAAGACCACTCAAACAACTGGCTCCATGTCGTATTCCCACAGCTGTTTGCATTCAATCATTGGAAAATAAATGAAAAAGGAATTAAACATTTTGTTGCGTCTAATTCACTGGAGTTCAGAGTTTAAATATCCTGCGACTTTTAATGCAAACTCTATTCACATGTATCCGAAAACATCTAAAGTAAAAATATGATAGATTTATTATTTTTTAATATAAGTAATACTTTTTGCAGCAATGAAAAGAGTCGGGAATTAGTGAGCAAGTCAGTTCTGACTGAGACACAAAGGTGGCGTCGAGGCAAGTTTCGCTCTGCAAATTCAACTTCGTCATCTTTTCATAAAATATTTAGAAATATTTAAAAATTACCAAGGTGTATAATGTTATCATGTAAATGATCCTCATCGAACGCCTGATCGAATGAGAGTCGAATGTGTCGAATTGTGACTCGAATTGATTTAATAATAATTAATTTGTCGGACGAGGTTCTTCTTCACGTGCTGCATGCGACACTTCCCTCTCGGCTCTCACAGGCACGATTTCAAAAATTAATACAAAATATAAAACCGCAAAGACTTCAATCCAAAAGTTCATGTTAATGTTGAAAAACATCTAATCTATCAAATCCGACTGTTAGAATTGATTTAATATTTCGCACTTTTACATAAAAAGCCCTGTTTCCAGGTCGTTCTTCAGACAGCACAGTAACTTTGTCTCCGGCTGATCGCAGAGGAAGGATCCGGAGCCCTGACACCCGCACACCGGCCACCGTGGACCGGCACACCGGCCACCTGGGACCGGCCTGCTGCTGCTCCACCAAGCGGACCTCCGGCTCTCATCCAACCCACCTACTGTCATTGTCGCTGATCTTATAGATTTATAACGATATTAAAAAATGCTTCTCATACGACAACAAAGATGGCGCGTCTACTGGCACGGGCCGGACTGCATACGTGTACATTCATGTTATTATTGAGTGTTTTCCTCCTCTGATCACATCCCAGAACCTCCACGAACATGTAGGCTGACACATAATCAATAACAACTAAAGGTATAAAGCGAGCAGTGGTCCTCTCCGAGCCGAGGGACCACCCAGCGCTCCTGAGGACATCTAGTCTCTCTCTGTCTTTATGTAACATGCACAGAGAATATACACAAACCAGACTCCCACACTAGTCATCATAGATAGATAGCCTATATACATATATAGATAGATCGATAGTCTACACATAGACACAGATAGAAGTGATGAAACTGAGTCACTGGAGTAGAAAGTTGAGGAGAAGTAAAGACCAACCTCTAACATCCAGGTGGCAACTATCTTCCTCATCTTGGGGACTATTTCTTTCTGAACACACTTGAAGTAGTTTGGCGACGGCAGGTAGTTCTCCTCCGCCTTCAGCATGGTGTGGAGGACCCGGTCGGTGAGCAGGTTCACGTCCTGGTAGGCTCTCCTGATGGAGTCCACCTCGCAGCACAGCAGCTGGTCCTCCATGGGGGCGACTCGGCCGGTAAAACACTGTCAACTCTCCCGGTGTCCCGGTGCTGTCCTTAGTGTCCTCAGTGTCCCTGTTAGTTAGCTGTCTCTCTGTTGTTGTTGACCGGGCTGCAGCGGGCAGGAGGAGGCTGACTGACCGACCTACGGTCCTCTGGTCCTCTGGTCTGATCTGATCTGGATCACGTCTTTACGTCTTCTGGCTGCGCTGCTGCTGCTGCTCCTCCGGTGTGCGCGAGCCCTCTGAAGCACAGAGCGCTTCCCCCCGCGAGACAAAACCCCTGGCTCGCGCTCTCCAAACACGCACGCACACAACACACACATACACACACACAAAGTTTATGGACGACCGCGCGCTGAGGAGGAGGAGGTGGTGTTAGCTGACGTCAGCTGTTGTTAGGGGGGGGGGGGGGGGGATCAAAGAGACAAGCAGTCTGCTAGGGAGCGCGCGAGGAAGGGATTCTATTATATACATATATATACGAAAACGGAGCCCCCCCACCACCACCCCCCATAGCCTGGTGGCTTCTGGGAGGAGGTGGGAGGTCCGGGGCTGACTCTGGGGCCGTCTGTCCCCGGTGGTGGAGGAGGTGGTGGTGGTGGAGGAGGGCTGACCGTCGGTAGGGGGCGGTCCGCCCCACAGCAGCTCTCTCTCTCTCTCTCTCGCTCTCTCTCTCTCTCTCTCTCTGAACATGAGGGGAGCACATGGGACAATAGAGCAGCAGCCCTGAAACACACAGTATAGGCTGCTGCTCCATTCACCTCCATTAATGCCTTACTCTGAAACACACAGAGCTCAGGAGACTATAGGCTATATGATATGAACCAGTGAGCATGCTTCACATGTGATCACTAACCCATTTTCTACCTCTATAATATGTATAAATAATATGTAATACGTATACACACAACAGTGGTCAATTGTTGAGCACTGTAAGTTCAATTATAAGTTATATAAAAATATAAAAATTGATTTAGAATGAAGTAAAGACTGGAGAGCAACTAGTAAAGACTTTCTGTAACACACACTCACACACACACACACACACACACACACACACACTCAGACGGGAGGAGACTGGAGTTTCACCAATAGGAGGAATTGCTGTTACTAGGCAGATGTCGGCGTAACTTTTCATGTGGGGGAAAAGTTCAGTGCACTGGAAAAGTTGACATTGTTATTGTTATCAAAGTGGTTTTACTCAGTATAGTCTTTCACATAATCAATACAGACTTTATCTATTGACAGCACTGCTTTATGTGTGTGTGTGTGTGTACATCCCTGCTGATTTATTCAGACTGAAGAGAGAGGCCAGCAGGAGCCACATATATTCTAGACATTTACAGCCCGATACAAAGTTTATCAGTCATGTATTTAGTCGCTCAAGTTAATTCCAGCATTTAGTGTTAAGTTGCTCACATTTGAATCTAGTTTCAATATGAATCGGAGCTTTTCACATTCCTGGAATTCCTCTCTGGGCTATTGGGTGGACTACCGTAATGCCTGAAGAGGGTTACCTCTGAGGACAGAGCCTGTGGAGTCACATCACAACATATCACCACTTTGTTGTTGGATCAAAAATAGAATATGATTCTGTTTTACAAAATATGTGGTCACCATGCATTTACATCTGTAACTGAGCTGTAAACATGCTGATTTCCCCTTTTTGTCTACATACACTGTCACTTTATGTTTATGAGGGAAAACTCTCTTAACATTTGTGTTATGGTTCATTTAAATGTTTCCCATTCATATATTTTGTCACAATGTATTTTTGTTGTGTGATTTCCTCTTTTCAACTGAACCTCCATCAATATGATGACACAATTAGATAAAACAATACAAATATAATTCAGCTGTTTTTCACCATCATATGCCCTTTTGATTGTCTACCCGTAATCATACAAGTATTTTATTTACAGCGTATGCATGTCATGACAAGCCACTAATTTGCCACTTTTAGCTACTTTGTTATTAACTTCTTATTTTATTGAGTTGTTATAAAATGTTTGCAAATGACGCTTTGAAAAACAAAAGATATATCCCGCAGACCCAGAGAGTACGAAAAGCTGAAACCAACAGTGATTCTGATCCACTTTGTTTCCCCTCATATATGACTTTTTCTCAATGGCGTGCTCTGTCTCTCCCAGTCCCTCTCATTGCACAGATAGCTGGAGGCTTTCTATGGGAAACAAAGGGAGCTGGAGCATGTGACTTTTGCAGTGAGGCTCTTCTAGCAGCTTTATGGTAACGGGGGAAGGAAGTGTTTAAAGGGGCAGCGGGGAGAGCTGAAGTGAAACCAGCAGGGCACAGACTGGTTCAGACTACTGATCCCACCACCACGCAGCCCACGGCTGGAAAATAAATCATATGTCAAGTCTGTGATTCACCACACCAAGGACATCCCTTTTTTGTCCCTGGCTCTCATTCACTCGCACTGCCCTCATTTTCCTTCATCGTTTCTTCAACATATTCAAACTGATTTCAACCACTTGTTGACTTTTCTTGACTACACGGGTTAAGCCAGATACTTGAATAGAATGTTGATTTTACTTCGTTTTTTTTCTTAATTCAGCCTCTTTATAAGAATGACAGATATCAGTACTTGTAGTGCAGGTGGTTGAAGAAATGTGACCGTTGTACACATTCTCAGAGAAAAGAAAAGACAGGATAGAAGTCTAAAACTCTATACAGCCATGCTGGCACCAGTATGACACTCTACTTATGCACAGCGGTGCTTTGAGCTAAATGCTGATAATGATATCTAGCAGGTGATGTTTACCGTGGTCACACTCTCAGTTTAGCATTGGGGACATGCTAACATTGGGGACCAACATTGCCTTACTGAGAACCCTGTCTCTAGTGTGGCTAAAGCCTGTATTTCTCCACTGCGGTTAGATCGGCTGATATAATCAGATTAAAGCTGTAGTAGGCGAGATTGGAGCAAATATGATTAAAAAAAGTTATTTTTATAAAACGGTCGCTATATCGTGACAGTAGTACATGAAACAGGTAACGTGAAAAAAATCATGTTCCTCTGTGTCCTCTGTGTCCTCCGGTGCTCCTAACGGCATCTGCAAGATTTTTACAGACCGGAGGAAAACAAGCAGTAAGAACTGATCCGAGATTTGCTGTCCATGAGAGCCAGCTGTCAATCACTCGCGAAATCCGACCAAACGGTCAAACTAGGCAGCGCTGATCAAATATGAATCAATATTATGTTACTGTAATGCCCATTTCTCTCCTCAGATGTTTTCAGAATCATCTTGTAGTGCACGGTTTAGTTGTAAAATGAGAAAGTTTGTGACCCAGCAGCCATGTTGGAAATCTCTTGAAGGAATGCCAAGTAAGGCTCCTGGCTGGTCACTGCAGTTTCACTTTGACTGTACAGATAAAGGCTTTCGCTCGGCGTCAGTCTGACTAGTGAGTCACACTCTGAACATGAATTCATTTTCTAGCGCACGCTTAGACTGTTTTCTTTGACTTGAATGAGAATGTCAGATTGTCCTGTGTATGTAAAATAAACATCAGTTGTCATCATCAAGTCTCAGTGATTCAGTCATTCCATTCCCAGTACTGCCTTTCATTCATTCAGTGGTGCAGTAGGTATGTGTGTGTGTTCATGTGTTCACTCATCTCCCCTCCTCAGGGTTAGGGTTAGGGCTCCTCCACAAATTTGACTCTTTATTCTGGGCACTTTCTACAACATGGTTGCTGAATGTTTATGTATGTACAGTATATATATATATATATACATTTTCTTCAACCCTAAAATGGAAATTTCTGTTGATTTACAGGATGTCCTCTGTACCATTCACGGACACTTCTGTGATTCCGAAAACGGAAAAATCTGTAGATTTACAGTATATCCTCCGTACCGAGCCATATATCAGGCCCAACCTTTACATTCTGGAGGGAAAACAGACGCTAACGCTAGCATTTGTACGTTACCTGTCGGTCTTTGCGGACCGCCTGAGGCTAAAACTGGGGCTAACTCTACCTGACATCCACTGAAGTCTAAAATATAAGCATCGGTTAAAGGTAAATTACAATACCAAACTTGCGTTAGTCTCAAAATAAGTCAGCAAAATATTCCGTGTATCTGGGTAACGTTAATGGTCGACAGCAGCTAAACTAAACAACAAAACAGCGATCCAACTAAAACGATATTGAGCTAACGTTAAGTCCTTAACATAAATCATTTTGGTTAGACAATTTGAGATTTTTTAACAGAGAAGTGTGAGAAAGGTTTCTCTGAACTATACTTTGCTGTGTGTGATGGTCTCTGCCTCTTCCAGCTTTCCCACAATGCAATGCGTATTTAAAAATAAGGGTAAAACTCCTGTGAAAAATCGATACAGAAAACTCCTTCATATTAACACGGCACATTGGCCCATCATTTTACGGACTTTTCTTAGAGTGCAATCTGATGGCTTTGTTATCTAATTTATATCTATATAGATAACAACAGACCGTAGCATGCCTGGCGTAGTCCTGCATGTGCCAATAAGGCGCAAAATGCTTATTACTTGTTACTTTTGTAAACTATATTATCGTCCTAATTCTTATTCTGTTGCTTAGTTTTTATATGAGTGTCTGCGGGCGCACAGAAAATTGACTATGCTATCTTCAATTTCTGCCACAAGGAAATATTTTAAAGTAGTCCAGGCTAATCTGTTGTCCTGCCTTCACCGAACCCCGAGCTTTAAGCTTTAGTGCTTAAAAGCAAAGCAGTGTGTGTGTGTGAGTTTGCAGGAGTGTTGAAGTGGTGACATTTGTCTTCACCCTCATTCTGTCCAGCTTTGAAGTCCTGATGCCTCTTCATATTCTAAATATGACCTCCAACAACACACACACACCACACACACACACACACTGTGTGTGTGAGGGCTTCCCTTCCTCCAGCCATCAGCCAGAAGGACTGAGAGAAAGAGGGAAGGCAGAGAAAGAGGGTTCTTCCCTGTGAATGAAGCTCCTTTCTCTGCTGAGGGCAGGTCCACAATGACCCTGCAAAGATGGATAGGGAGATTGTCCTGTGAAGTGATCCGCGAACACGGATAGACGGGGGTCAATCCGGGCGTGTGTGTGTGCGTGTCTGTGTGTGTGTGTGTCCTGCACCACAGCTAACCTAACAGCACCTCTGGTCTGGCAAGTTGGGGGGTGCTGTAGGGCCAAGGGCAAGGATAAGAGAAAAACAACAGCACAATGGGTCAGTGGGAGTTTGGGAGGAGGGGTAGGGTGGGTTGGAATGCATGCATCCCATATCACACACAACTTGAGTCTACAGGGTGCTGCTTTGATAAGTATCTGTGAATGAGGCTCGTGCTAACTACTAGCTATAGGCTTTGACCAGCAAATATTTGACATGCAGTTAGCTGGATATGGCTCCAATGTACGCTTAAATAAGGCTTTCAAAGCACATTTTCATCTTCATCCGTCATCTATATCTGTATTAATATAACACATTATGCTAACAAAAAGTTGATCCAAGCTGTTCCCAGTTACCATTCACATGTTATGCTATTCACACTGAGTCTCAGGTAGGAGTTTCCTCTTTAGGTGGAGGTGATATGTTTTGTGTTAAAAGAAATGCAAAGTTAACAATGACTGGTCATACGTAGATACAGGACACAGGAAATACAAGGTCTCGTTGCGCATATGAAAGTGCACGCCTTTCTGATCGTCCCAAGCCCTTGAAGTTAACAATGTGTGAGGGCCCCGTCACAGCATTTAGCTCATTTCAATGTGAACAAGGCAATTAGTTGGGTCTGCTCACTGCACTGCATAAATGTAAATGAATGAAAGGTTGTTAAAGGTGTAAAATGAAACAGGTAAACTCACACTGTCGAGCAAGAATAAACCTGCTTTGCCTAGTCGATCTGTGAAGGGGGGTTCGTACTGTAGAGTAAAGAGCATGGGTGGATATCATGTTGTTTTAGAGGTGCTATATGTAACAATTTACATGTTTTAATCGCCAATGTGTGTACGGATTGTAATGTAACTTAAAAAGTGAGACCTTTCCCGACTTTCTCGGTTGCCTGCAACAGCCTGTGGACTGACTTCTATGTAAAGGACTCGGGACTGTTTTGCTGGGAAAATCCAAAGAATATGACGTTTATGGGCGCTCCCCGAGTGCCCTGCCTGTCTTCAGCTCCCCTAAAGCGACAACAATGTGCAGCTAATATAGCAAACATTGTCTGGACTGCTTAAGCTATGATTGGCCAACTTGCTGTAACTTACAGTAGGTATGCAGCATGGATCTGCTTGGTTGCATCGTAACATTAGCTGCTAAAGTATTTTGCTAGCTGCAAGCTAGTTAGCATCATGGAGCCAATGGTCCAAATAAAATATAGGAATATACAGAACATTATGTAAGGGATAATGCCCGACGAGCTGTCCATTATTGGGAATTAATGGACGACGTGGAGAGATGTCAGGATGCTGACTGCAGTTTACTTAACGGCCACAGTTGTCATTAATAACAAGGATCTTCTGAAAGTTACATATAGTACCTTTAACTTTGGCAAAATCACAAAGGCTTCCATTCCTATACATTACTCATTTATCTTTGAATATGGATAGTATACACCATAACATGCATCACCTTTTTTTATACGTCAGGATTTCCACTTTTTAAACAAAAACACGTTTAAACCTTCTAAACAGGTTTAGGCAATAAAGCCACTATAGTTAGGTTTAGTAAAAAAAACAACATGGTTTAAAAGCTTAAAGGTCCCATATTGTAAAAAGTGAGACTTTCATGTCTTTTATATTATAAAGCAGGCTTAAGTGCTTTATAAATACTGTTAAACTATCAAAACGCTCAATATAGTGAGAAATACACACAGCCTGTATTCAGAAACTGTGCGTTTGAAACAAGCCGTTAGGATTTCTGTCCATTTGTGATGTCACAAATATACAATATTTAGACCATTACACGTTTTTTAAACGTAAACATTCTAAATGTGTCCCAGTTTATATCCTGTTGCAGTGGATGTGAATGATATCAGCTGACAAGAAGTAAACATGGACCCAAGCTGCTGCCTAGCAACACAATTCCGTTGAAATGCACTGAAACGGAGCGTTTCAGACAGAGGGTGAACACGGGTATATTCAGGCAGACAGCATGAGGAAAATAAAGTATTTTTTAACATTACAGCATGTAAACATGTTCTAGTAGAAACACAAAATACACGTATGAACCTGAAAATGAGCACAATATGGGACCTTTAAAATGACCATGTTTGTACAGAGAAAATGTGACTTAACACTGTGAACACGGGACATAACCAAACAGCCCATTGTAAAGTGAAACTTCACGCTCGGGACATGAACAGCGGTCTCCTGGATGAAAGCCATGTGTTTGTTGGACCCCGCCTCTCACCCGCCTGGTGTCTCTTTTTTGCTCTTTAAACCTATCACCACACTCCCGGAGCACTTTCTCTGAGCGTTTGCTGTTGCTGCGGATGGGTTCACATTAGAGTTAATGGAACGCCTACTGCGTTTCCTACAGGTGCTGGAAGGGTTCCGTGTGCGTTGGTATCACACGTAACAAGTGTCTGTAATTTACACCCTGGGAAGGTAAACGGGCTGTACATATGGACAGATGAAGAGAAGTGAAACTGAAACCTATTAAATAATCATGCAACTCCAGGTTTAGGAGTAATGTGTAGGCTACGCACTCTGCTGTCTCATATGAAGAGGCCCAATGTGAGTTAAACACACTCGTCATACATACTGTACACCTCCTGTATGAAAGGGATTCACCGACCGTGGAAAAGGAGCTAAAAGGGGAAAACAGGAATAGAAAGTGACATTCTGACCACCTACTGTACATGATTTTTCTGACAAGGCAAAGGGTAGACACTATACATCGCAGGAAACATTCTCCTCTACTGACAAAGACAGCTCCCAACATGCCCTATCTGTTGAGTTACAGAGTTCCTTCACCTGGGAAATCACTGCTTTGTGCTGCACTCCGTCCATTATATTTGCATAATTTTTGCATATATTTTGCATTATGCCTTCAAAGTATGTAAAGTATTCCTGAAACCATATGGATGAATGGTCATAGAATCACCCGGAGCACTTCACTACAACACCGAAAAACCCCAAACTCGATTCATGAAAATTTAACTATTTAGTGCAACCTGGTGTTGTGGAAAATATGGTCAATGACGTTTTTTGGCAGCACACTAGATTTGTTGATGACTTGTTGGGTTTTTGACCACACATTAAATATTAATAAATGACATACACAAAACCCCTTTCAGGGGGACTCATGCTAACCTTTATGTTGTTGAACAATCAATTTCCTCATTCAGCACCAGTGCACTGACTGACTAACTGACTGTTTGCCTTATCAAGCAGCTGGCCCAGAAAAGACCTAACTAAGTTTGTTTGGTGAGTAACGCTTCCGTTTTCCTCAAACTGCAGATTTGGAGCTGATAATGAGTCCCTGCAGCGACGGCCTACGGTGAAGGTGTGCAACTGTAGATATTACACACAAGCTGTAAAAAAACGGCCTGCCTGTCACATTCCATTAAACTTCAGGTATGTATGGTAGGTGAGTAATCCTCACAGTAATGTCATAGATACAATTACACATTACACACAATTTGCTCAAATTAGAACCAAATTAAACTCAAATTAAGGGCTCATTTCATAAGCTTTGGAAGGCGTGGCTCCTTTTTTCAATCTGTCTGGAGCAGGGGTAGGCAACCTTTACTATCAAAGGAGCCATTTTAAGCAAAAAAAAAATATATATATATGTCTGGAGCTGCAAAACATTTGTAGTGAGGTGGGGCCACATTGAGGGAAATGAAAATCGGAGATTTTGAGAATAAAGTCACAACTTTACGAGAAAAAAAGTTGTTATATTAACAAAATAAAGTCATAACTTTACGAGAAAAAAAGAAAGTGACTTGTAAAATTACTACTACTTTACTACTATACAAATATATACTAATATTATTACTTTATTCTCATAATACTACGACTTTTTTTCTCGTAAACTTCTGACTTCATTCTCATAATATTACGACTTTTTTCTCGTAATATGACTTTATTCTCGAAATCTCAGATTTATTTTATTTTCCTCAATGTGGCCCTAATACTACGTTATACCATAGACTTACAACACTGATAAATACAAATCTAAATGTAAACAAAAAAACAGTTATTATTTCCACAAATCTTTTAAAAACTCCACAGGGAGCCACTGGAGAGGAGCTGAAGAGCTGCATGTGGCTCTGGAGCCGCAGGTTGCTGATCCCTGGACTGGAGGGTTCACCGTTCTCTGCTCTCTCACATGGGATTGGAGTAACTCTAAGATCTCACTTGCACTGACATTCCCCTTTCTTTCTTCTGTATTTTAAATGTATTTAATGTCTATTTTATATATATATATATATATATATATATACATTTTTGTTGTTGTTTTGTTTTATAAATCAAATAAAGATTATGACTTTATATAGCTACATCCACTTAATCACGGTAAATCTTTGTTGTAAAACCAAATAAACGAAGGGGTGACATGAAGCAACTTCCAGGGGCCAAACCTGCTCTGTACAACAAAACCCTAGAAAGAGGACAGACTATGTATACACATATTAAAGCTGAAGTAGGCGAGATTGGAGCAAATATGATTAAAAAAAGTTATTTTTATAAAACGGTCGCTATATCGTGACAGTAGTACATGAAACAGGTAACCTGAAAAAAAACATGTGCCTCTCTGTCCTCCGGTGCTCCTAATGGCATCTGCAAGATTTCACAGACCGGAGGAAAGCAAGCAGTCAGAGCAGATCTGGTGTCCAGGTCTGCTGTCCAGCTGCCGTCTATGAGAGCCAGCTGTCAATCACTGGCTAACCCCGACCAAACGGTCAAAACTAGGCAGCGCTGATCATATATGAATCAATATTATGTTACGTTAATGCCTATTTCTCTTCTCAAATGTTTTCAGAATCATCTTGTAGTGCATGGTTTAGCTGTAAATGCGAAAGTTTGTGACGCGGACGCCATTGTAAAATCTGGTGAAGGAACGCCAATAACACCAAGATTTTCTAAAGCCTGTAAACAGAGCCATGAGGAGGTGCAGAAGTCTAGTTTTCTCTCAGAACACTTGAATTACAATATGCTGAAAGGTTATTATGGAATCTTTGCCCAATGATGCCAAAAATATACTGCCTACTTCTGCTTTAATGAAATATCAACAACATCATTCCCACAAGGTATTCAGTGCAACATTGACCACCACTTCATTTAGCAGTTTCAGCCGAAGCAAGATCACATGACATCTCCTACTGATGTTCTCTAAATAGTATATCAGTTGGTTTTATCATCAATTTATTCTAAATCACACTGAACACTTATTCACAATTTTCTTTTAATGTAGACAGAAAACAACACCCACATGTTTACTGCATGGGGGTCCTCAGTATTTAATGGCACGGGTTCCCTCATAGGTAGTAGGTGGAGTGATATTCGCACTTCAGTATAGCTGCTTAAAGACGGATGACCGAGTCAGTGTCATGAATAATGCTTATTAGACAATAATTCAGGATCTTTTATCTGTCATGGCTATTGTCATGAAGGAGTTTAAAAAGCATGCTCAAACTACCACAACAACTGTAGTCTGTAGAGTTCGGTCTAGACCTGCTCTGAATGAAAAGCGTCTCGGGATAACTTCGGTTATGATTTGACGCTATACAAAAAGAAATTGAATTGAATCGTAGTCCCAACATGATTGAAAACAGAGCTTGAGACTAGGGAAAGGTTTTAAGTAGTAGTTTTAAGGAATTAAGCTATTGAAAATGCTCATTACAGAATTCAGAGCATATCTATTGCCTCCACACGGCTCTCAACATGCACTAAAAGTGCAAACAATGGCAACGGTACTGACAGAGCTAACAGTGTTAAACTGGGAGGGGGAAGAAGGTGGGTGCTATACTTCCGCGACGACGTCGTCGGTCGGGACAACCTTATCAGCTGTAGCCGCCATATGAGAGCAGTGCAGAGTGGCGGCCGTGAGCTAACCAGTGAGGCACGCTCACATGCACTAATATGCACTAAAAGCACAGAGAAGCTCTGACTACAACACACACAGAGAGAGAGACTTCATCGTCTGCTCAGGTAGACTCCTCTATATCTTTACATAGACAATAGTTGATGATGATACACACTGTTAGTACTCATAATCCTCAAGTAGACACAGTACACACTGTTCGTACTCATAATCCTCAAGCAGACACAGCACATTTTTAGTACTCATAACCCTCAGATAGACACAGCACACACAGTTAGTACTCATAATCCTCAAGTAGACACAATACACACTGTTAGTACTCATAAACCTCAAGTAGACACAATACACACTGTTAGTACTCATAATCCTCAAGTAGACACAATACACACTGTTAGTACTCATAATCCTCAAGTAGACACAATACACACCGTTAGTACTCATAATCCTCAAGTAGACACAATACACACCGTTAGTACTCATAATCCTCAAGTAGACACAATACACACCGTTAGTACTCATAAACCTCAAGTAGACACAATACACACTGTTAGTACTCATAATCCTCAAGTAGACACAATACACACCGTTAGTACTCATAATCCTCAAGTAGACACAATACACACCGTTAGTACTCATAATCCTCAGGTAGACACAGTATATACTGTTAGTACTCATAATCAGCAAGTAGACACAGTACACACTGTTAGTACTCATAAACCTCAAGTAGACACAATACACACCGTTAGTACTCATAATCCTCAGGTAGACACAGTATATACTGTTAGTACTCATAATCATCAAGTAGACACAGTACACACTGTTAGTACTCATAAACCTCAAGTAGACACAATACACACTGTTAGTACTCATAATCCTCAAGTAGACACAATACACACTGTTAGTACTCATAATCCTCAAGTAGACACAATACACACTGTTAGTACTCATAATCCTCAAGTAGACACAGTACACACTGTTAGTACTCATAAGCGTCAGGTAGACACAATACACACTGTTAGTACTCATAATCCTCAAGCAGACACAGTACTCAGTTAGTACCCATAATCCTCAAGCAGACACAGTACACATTTTTAGTACTCATAACCCTCAGGTAGACACAATACACACTGTTAGTACTCATGATCCTCAGGCAGACACAGTACACACAGTTACTCATAATGGTCAGTGTTGACCACATGAAGGGGTAGAGGTACTGTAGTTGTAGTAGTACTGAAGGTACTGTAGGAGTGTTTATTGGTCGGTGGGCTGGGAGCGGTGGAATACTTGTGGTTTAGTGGAGGAGGAAGAAAAAGAGTTTATTTTGCTTCTAATTTGACAACATGCCCTTAAACAGCATCATTACCTCGTACACAGTATCACAGTGTTTCTGCTTGTTTATGAATGTTAAGATACAATAAAAACATTCTGGGGTTAAGTGTGGCATACAGTTTGTGTGGTTGATATATTCCTTTCCTAATAGAAAATCAGGATATGTTGAAAGGTGAAATCCTGATGCCTACCAGAGTGCGGGTGGCATTTGCTTTCTTGAAGACCATCCATCCATTTTTTGCCACTTCTGGTGCCAGTAGGCTAAGCAAAGTAGTCAAGACGTCCTTGTCCCCAGTCACATCCTGTGGCTCTTTCTGGGCAGTCCCGACGTTTTCCCAGCCCAGATAGTATTCATATGGGCCAGTGCAAAAGCCAGGGCTAACGCAAATGCAGTGTTTATGGAGTCATCTTATTTTTTTGCATGTGCGCCTGTTTAGTAATTCACTGACTCCAAATGAACGGGCTTGCATGGAGGTGGGAGGAAAGACAAGGCTGAGACTGTTTATGCTGATTAGGCGGTGCAGTGCAATTTTGGTGTTCATTTTGGCAACAAATTGTGTTTGCCTTAAAACCCGCTCAGACCACCTCTCATTGCAAACACAGGGCAATTTTGTTGGATGAGGCGCATGCATACAGACCTCACCGAAATCACAAAATACCTATAAATAAGTTCTCTTGATTGATTTGTGCATCAAAATAAATATTTTTATGTGATGAGGAAGATTCTTGCCAATAATTTCATCCACATGAGTTAAGTCCGGTGAGCCAGAGTTCTGCATCATGTTTTCTCCACTGGAAGGTCACCCTAGGGCATTTCATCACGTTTTTTACACTGGAAGGTTACCCTAGGGCACTTCATCATGTTTTCTCAACTGGAAGGTCACCCTAGAGACCACTTCATCACGTTTTTTTTTACACTGGAAGGTCACCCTAGAGGGCACTTCATCACGCTTCTCCACTGGAAGGTCACCCTAGAGGGCACTTCATCACGTTTTCTCCACTGGAAGGTCACCCTATAGGGCACTTCATCACGTTTTCTCCACTGGAAGGTCACCCTAGAGGGCACTTCGTCATGTTTTCTCCACTGGAAGGTCACCCTAGAGGGCACTTCATCATGTTTTCTCCACTGGAAGGTCACACTAGAGGGCACTTCGTCATGTTTTCTCCACTGGAAGGTCACCCTAGAGGGCACTTCGTCATGTTTTCTCCACTGGAAAGGCACCCTAGAGGGCACTTAATCATGTTTCCTCCACTGTACTGTAGTCAATTTCCTGACTGAGCGAGATAGAGAGATAGAGAGAGAGAGAGAGAGAGAGAGAGAGAGAGAGAGAGGGGAAGAAAGTGGTGATCAACAGAGCTAGTGAGTGACCAAATGAAACACAATGTTGTTTTCTATTTGTTTCATTGCGTTCATGTAGTTAAAGAGACATAAAAATGTATAAAACAATCAGATACACTTGGCCTTCCTCCAAAGTATCCACTATGAATTACGTACATATTGGATGATTCCGTATTCTCACAATTTACATCCAGTACCAAAGTTCAGTGCCAATGCATGTCCTTGTTTTATTTTAGAAAGGGATTTGATGGAAAGAAGAATTGTCTAATGATGGCTCCTTTTCCCCTCTGCTTGTCTTCTTTGCAGTAATTCATTACATCCGATAAACACCAGAGTTGTGCCACAGAAAATATAGACCCCACCATCCTTTCTTTATGCTATTGGACTGACTGTTATTGGGATAATTGACCCAATCTTCAATGCTTCAGTGTGTCCAATAGGACACAGGGACACTCCAGGGAAGTTTCCTCTCAATCTAAGTCCTGTGAAGGCCATGGCTTTATTGAGAGCATCCTCTGAGTTTGATCAAGTGGACAGACCCCTTAATAAGGGATGAATATCTTGGCTAAAACTCACTGACAACAAAGTCCATGTACAAAAACTATGTCTGTGTCCCAGGACGACCTTCTGAGAGCGACCCTCCTTATTGATCCCAGCAGCTGCTCCCTCATCGACTAAACATGCTCTGCTGCTTAATTCCTCACCAGGATCATGGTAATATGGGCTATTGATTGTGGAGCAGAATTATCAGTCTCCACACAAGGACATCCATCGTCAGACAGAAAAACAAAGGATTGTGAATTGATTTGCCCTGTATTCCCATCCTTATGTTATATAGTATAACATAATCCCACGCTGTGTGTCGTGGCGTCTTTTCAGAGATGTTTCAAGTGTGACAGGAATATGTGAAAATTTAAGCATAAACTAGTAGGAATTAGGGCTGGGTGATATGGCCTAAAAATAATATTGTGATATTTGAAGGCTATATCGCGATACACGATATATATCGATATTTTCAAATATCCTCTAAACACTTCAGAAATGCTCAATTTAATGCTTTGATGCATACAATCACACCAATATGATGATTCTTGTAGTCCCTGCAGCATATGTCTGCATTAAAACCTTCGTAAGTGTAAAGTAACTTATTGTTATGTTTACCAGTAAGCTGTTATGACATTGCTGATAATAAAAATTATTATTTTCCCACTAGTGTAGAAAGACTCACCAATCGCGAGGTGTAGCCTGTGGCCAAAGTATTCAGGCTCACAGCTTTGGCGAGCACTTGACGAGCTTCTTTAAAATTCCATGACAAGAGAGCATCCTTTAAACCTTGCGCGATTATCTCGCCTGTGTGATCAAACGGGAAGAAGCTCGTTTGAAAGCAATTACTCTTCAACTCCCAGTTGTCGATGTAATGTACAGTGATACTCAGCCAGGTATGGCTCACACGTTCTGCTGGGCCACAGATCGGTAGTTGTGGAGAAGTGGGTCACCTCTGTTAGCTGGTTGGCCAACTTTTCTCTCTCTGAAATATAGTACTCCGGTAGAGCTTTCTCAGTGAGTCTTTTGAATCCAGGCTTTTCAACTACGCTAACTGGCGTTGCGATGTAGTTGTTTACAGCAGCCGTGATTTCTTTCCATTTTTTGCACTTTTTGTTGTCATATGAGATTGCTTTGGAAAGCGAGGAAGCCAGAGTCATTTCCTTCTGGGCTGGTTCTGGTTGCTTTAGTCGTGTCTTTCGCTTTCTCCGGGCTGGCTCCTTCTCTCTTCACTGCGTCCAGGAGAGTGGTGGTCTGGATGGGAGCGGAGTCTGTGACGTATGTGTGTGTGTGTCTGAGAGAGGGAGCCGTAGAGAGGGAGAGAAGGAAATGCCAAAGCTAATTTCATGCCGGCGGGGTGGCTTAAAAACATGACATGACAATTTGTAGTCGATGTTTGTGATATAGTCATTTTATACACCGCGCGTATTAGGATTGACCACTAACCATTAAAATATGTTAGTTAGCCTAATTATTTAGGTAGCTGTGGCGGACTGTGAGTGTGTGTTCATCCAAGAAGAGGACAACAAATATGTAGTGTAGCTACACGTGCTTGTAATTTTCTTGTTTGTCTTTATGTCTGTCTCCCTGTATCTCCATCTTCTCCACCCACGCTGTGGTTCCTCCATCACCACATCAAGAGCAGGGAAAATGCAGAAAGCATGCTGAGAAAGACGCTACCCACCACACACTCTTTCGCATATTTGTTGAGTTTGCTGCATGCTTGCTGCATGCATGAGTGTACGCTGCATGTACTATGTGCTCTGTGGATTGTTTGTTGCATGATTTCAGGATGTGTTTCTTTGCGTGGAGAGAGGAGGGGTGGGAGGAAGATTGGAAAGATTGGAGCAAGCTCTTTGCATCTCCAGCAGGAGCAATAGAAGTTTAAATGTAGTGTTGTATTAACAGCATCTCTTCAGACATGTGATGAAACTGAGAAACTTACTGACAGTATGAAATCCTCACTGAAACTGCTGGCTTTGTGATTAATGTTGTCGTGACTGTTCATGTTTGGCTCATGTGTAATAAGAAAAAAAAAGTAAATAAATAAAACAGTGATCTGTGAAGCTGCTGTGAGGATCACCACAGCAGACCTGGCATGCCTGTCAACTTCTCTGTCCTTTCCAGGTTTCTCCATGTTAAAGGTCATCAACCAGTGTTCCCATTTCTTTGTTCCTCAGTAATTTGCCCACACATCAAAGTCAACAACATGTTCTCACAGGCACTATGGCACTTTTGCAAACATATGTTCAAAATGACAAAGCGGGTCTCTAAATTTTGTTTCTGAATCTTACTAGAAACATTTGCCTGTATTAAAACATGTCGGCATACAATACCCACAACTGGTGGTGTAATAGCCCAGAAAACACTAAAGCAAAGAGCGATAGAGGCAAAGGATCTTCACACCGCTAGTCAGGCAAGGGCTCAGGTAGGACAGAGTCAGAGAGAGAATGGTTGGCAAGCTAGGGATGACACACTCTGCTGCCGCAACGCAGCGCCATATGACGTGCATCATGTGCCACCCCTAACAACAATAGGAGGCGTTGCCTGTGTTATTACTACTTTTACTAAATACCGTTAGGCTGCTTCTTCCACTTTAATCATGTGTGGACACCCACTACTTAAACCTGATTTCTCACCTGAAGAGCCAGTCTTCAGATATGTGGCTCGCCAGGCAATATCTTGCCATCGGGGTCATATGGTTGGGGATATTTCTCGACCTCAACAACTAGTCTCTCCTCATCCATTCATTGACATACACGAGAGACAGCGACAGCAAGAGGTGAGTGAAGAGATCGGAAGTCAAGCTGCCACAGGAGCAGAGAAGAAGAGCTGCTCTATGAGAGCAGGGATGTACAAGCAGGGAGCGAGGAGGAAAAAATGTGTTGCAGGGCCGCAATCCACTTTACTCTACTACGTTAATCCGTTGGCTGTTTAACCCGCCTTCAGGATCACACCACGGAGGCATCTGGGAGAGACAAATTAGAACCATCAGATTTTCGGTGCTCTCATGCACCAACAAACGCTGGATGAAGAAGGACTCAACACATTGTTCTGTGAAGTGGAAGCGATCATAAATGACCGACCCATCACCAAAGCTTTCAATGACCCTCTGGAGTAGGAACCTCTAACACCGAATCATCTCCTACTGCTTAAAACAAAGCCCTCCGTACCACCAGGAACGTTCAGTCCAGATGACTGTTATAGCAAAAGGAGATGGCGCCAAGTTCAATACCTGGCAGACTTATTCTGGAAAAGATGGACTAAGGAATACTTACTAGAGCTACAAGAACGACAAAAGTGGACAAGAAACACAAGGAACTTTGTCAAAGGACACATTGTTCTTATTATTGATGATGCAGCCCCAAGAAATTTCTTCATTGACTGTTTTTACAACCTTTTTTGAACTTTTTACACACCCTACTTTTACATCTGCATAAACACACGTCCAACGATCTATGGATTTCTACATCTGATGGACTGTTGTTTGAAAAAAGCAAAGACTTGGAAAAAGTTTGGCACTTTTATGTTTTGAATTAGTAATTGTCCTGTCTCCCTACAATCACAACTAGGGGCCGAAATGTTGGAGCCAAATGCTTGCTTTAATTTGTTAATAATAGTAATATTTTGGTTTTGTTTGATAACGTTAATATATTAATTTGTGGCTATGGAAAGTGTGTCTTTCAGTTATTATTTGAGCAATTATTAGCTAATTAATGCTGGCTGGTTGGAGTGAGAAGACGGTGCTTCTAAACACCTCCGCCCCCTTGATAAGCAGGTGACTGTAACGCCTTTGTTTATTAGTTCATCAGGACATGGGAGCGAAGGTGTTCTCAGGTATGCAGCCATACAGGTTTAGACCGCTGCCTGGTGCCATATATGAAGTGAAAAGTGTCTGATTGCACCGGCCTCTTGCTCTGCTGTTCCGGTAAGGCTGATTCCTTTTGTTGTGCGGAGAATCTTGGAAAATAAACAGATTGAGCACGTCAAACTCTAGCCCATATCCTGTAGAATCATCACCAGGAAACAAGGAAACTACTGCACTTTAATACAAAAAATAGTTGATGATGATATATTAATGCTGATATCATAGACTCAGGTAGACATTATTCCTCTATATCTTTACATAGACAATAGTAACTGAAAGTGGTCGAAGTGGGTCGGTGTTCACCAGTACGCAATACCGGAACTTCTACATTTTACTCCTTGGCGTACCGTGACTTTTTCTTGCATACCAGAGTCTCTCAGAAACTGCCGGTACTCTTCTCCGTCCTCTCCATATCAGGCTCTCTGGGAGATTCATATTGGAGCAGCGCCAGCGTATTCGCTTGTTTGGGTTCACATTGGAAGCGCCGAGCATTTAGTTCCCTTCATACACACGTAATATTGACATCTCTGCGAGGCAAAACGCAACACTGACATGCTATCCTCTGGTGGACAGGTGGGTCTATTACACGCTTTGGCGTGATATCGGGTTGCATTAACAAACCCACCAAAAAGAATGCTACGGATGACTTTGGATGGCTCATCATCATTTGACCCTCACCTTGCACTTTGATCGCATTTCGTAGCGGCCCCCCCAAACGTATCTTGACCTGCACGGCCTCATTTGCATATTGAGATCCAATCAGGCCTATTTCACAGAAGACGTGTTGACATGTGGCCAGTAGGTGTAGATAATAAACTTGATGATGGCTGAATTCTACTTAGCTGCTACAGTATTGTTCATGCTGTCACACTGGCCTGACTTACAGCGACACTTGAATAGAACAGAGCCATCGCCTCTGTTAGAAGTAAAACCTGTGCTTGTCCTGCTATGACGAGTCTAAAATGTCTGCTGACAAAAAGCCCGATGTTACAGACACAAAAAAGTGGTACTTGTGGCACAAGTGTTGAAAGCACTAACTCATGTAGCTATCTATCTATTGACCAGGTACGCTGATCCATAAGCACATTTTCTACATCTGCTTTACACTGAGTTTGACAATCTAAAACACTTTTTGCAAATAACTACTCACGGTTATCTACATGAAACACATCATTCCAAACTAAAAGCTTGGGTGTGTCGTTTGCTAAACACTGCCATTGAAATACCACACTCAATTATCAATCATCCGCACCCAGAATGCACCTGTGAAAACATGTGTAACCAATTATATCACTTAGAAATCAAAGCTTGAGCATTATGAATAGAATTTGGGTTTGCTCTGTGGTATGCACAACACATACTGTATTTACTTTACAGTACTATACAGTACCTATGCTCATGTCATCTTCAGTTAAAGTCATTGTGTCTGACACTGTTATGAGTATATGAGTATTGAGAATAAACACATTGCATTTGTGTTCATAGTCTATATTTAACTCCGCCAAGGCCGAAGGCCTAAGAAGGAGGTTGTGTTTTCACCGGCGTTGGTTTGTTGGTTTGTTTGTCTGTTAGCAGGATTACTCCAAAACTTTGGATTTGAATAAAATCTTTTGGAGGGGCGGAGTGTGGCACATTGAACAATCCATTTGATTTTGGTGGCGATCCGGATCATGATCCGGATTCAGGAATATTTTAAGAATTCAGATCAGCCTGAGCATTAAAACCTCAGGGTATAACATATGCGCAGTGTAACTGATGATGCGTTGATGACGCGTGACGCCGCCTCCTTCTGAGAGCAGAGAGATACGTGTGTGGATGTGTGTGCGGCAGCTGCTGGCCATTCGCGATGAGAAAGAAAACAGCAGTAGATGACGGGATGAGAGTCAACGTAGTGTAACGTTATACAGACACAACAAGGCTGCTGAATGAGAGAGGCATCCGCCGATACGTTACACGGTTAATATTAAGCCGACCACCTCACTGAACCTCCAGCTGTGAGCTGTGATCTGTTCTTAAAGTCATGCGTTGGCGTAGGTCTGCGCTCTCCGAGTGCAATTCTAGTTACAGCATGCTACCAATGAATCTAGATAGTGTAGCATAGCATGTGGAAATAGCTATTTTTTTGGTGTTTGTGTGTAGAGTTGTGGTGCAAAAACACCATTTCAAGAGCAGAAGTATAAGATATTTTGTACTCTGTGTATATATATATATAAACCAAAAACGGTTTTCAACAAAGAGGGCCCTAGTTCTGGATATTGTGTTTTAGCAATTGCAAAAAAAGTGTAATATCAGGTATAAATGGGGTGTGACAGTCTGACAGTCTGACCCTGTGTGTTGCCAGCTTGTAGCCACAGGACTGGACTCACCAAGTCACAAGTCTGGTGGTGACAGAAGCTTGTGTGTCCATTATCCCAATTAAAATAAAAGTACGTATTGTGAAGAAAATTATTGACAGATTGACATGTACATGGAGCATGTTAATGTATCAGTGATGGAGATACTGAAATAATGACTATCACCAATAGTAAAAAAAAAAAAAAAAAAAAAAAAAAAAGCAACTATGTTCAGATTAATGGAAGCAGGAAGGAATGAGAGAAAGAACGAAGGAAAGAGGAAGGACAATAGCAAGCAAAGACGTAATATTTATTTGATCATCTTAAAAAGTAAGCAGTAATTCCAGCTTTTAGAAATAAATACAGGGTTTAACTGTGAAATATCTCTATCTCTATCTCTATTCAAGTCAACTACTCAGTACCTCAAAACTGTCTTATTATACATAGTTACTTCAACCTGTGTGGCATCATCTATTGAACATAAATGCATTTTATTACCTTGCTGCTGCATGACATTTGTTTCATGATTATTGCTGTTTGTTTATATGTAAGTGAATAAAAAGTTAAAGGGCGTTTCAGACAGAGGGTGAATAAGTATATTCAGGCTGACAGTATGAGGAAAATAAAGTTGTTTTTTTAACATTACAGCATGTAAACATGTTCTAGTAGAAACACAAAATACAAGTATGAACCTGAAAATAACAACGATATGGGACCTTTAAGAGAAAAAATATCTTTTTGAACTTTTTTGTGTACACAATGTATCAACTCAGACAGCTCGATTGTGGCGTATCTACTGAGTAAATACAACTATTGCTACGATGATGATGAGCTAATACTCACTGACATATCCAGCATAATATTGATTCAGCCTGCAGAGTGTGTATCTCACTCCGTCATGTCTCTCCACCACTGATGACAAACACTTTGATATGAACAATTGAGGGGAATTAGCTGAAGCTTTGTGCAATATGCCAGTTTGTTGGAGCAGCATATGTATGGACTAATGAGTATTCGGGTCAGGTGGCCAAACGGAGGCCAGTCCTGGACTGTCAGTCTGATGTCCATCTCCTCATTCACCTGCTAATAGGATCAAAAGCAGGAGGGTCACGGCCGGGCAACCAGCGGGGCGTAGGCTAATGCAGAACGCGCGCCATCCTCGCCCATCTGCCCCAGATGGACCGCCGAACCCGTCCTTGAGGGATTAGGAATATGACTCACTACTTTATGTGTGTGTGGGTGGTGGGTATGGATTGTCTGTAATTACCCGATGGACCATCTCCAGCAAGTTTTCCATTGTTTGCGCTTGACTTTCAAGATAACACGTATCTACGTGGATTATCCCCCCCTCACACCCAATTATCTAGTGGCCAGGGAGGCTGGAAAGCTGCTATAAGTAGTCAACCATAGAGGAAGCCTTGAGGGCTCTCCTTTTTTTTTTTTCTGAGTAAAACTGACGTTGCACTGTTATATTAAATTGCATAAGTTAATGATGACATTTTTTCAGAGTTTTTGGCATTGTTCTTATCTACAACGGAGTATGAGGGCCACATTGAGGAAACAAAAATAAATCGGAGATTTCGAGAATAAAGTCGTAATACTACGAGAATAAAGTCATAGTTTTACGAAAAAAAAAAGTTGTAATATTACGAGAATAAAGACAGAAGTTTACTTGGAAAAAAAGGCGTAGTATAATGAGAATAAAGTCATAATATTATAATGTAGTAATTTTACGTTTTATTTTAGAGGGGAAATAGAGCAGCCTGTGTGAAAATGAGGAACGTGGAGCATCTTATGAAGTTATACTTTAGGTTTCACAAATAACCAAATACTTCCTCTTTAGGCACATCAGCACCACATTATCATCACTATCAGGACTTTGAAAAGATTGTGCAAGAAACTGTGTTTATTTCAAAGAAAGAACCACACGGACGGTGGGTGATGGGGAAACTGACTCTTTTTTGAAGGAGGAAATGATTTTTTTTTCTCGTAAAGTTATGACTTTATTCTCGTTATATTACGACTTTTTCACGTAAAGTTATGACTTTATTCTTGTAAAAGTTATGACTTTATTCTCGTAATATTACAACTTTTGTTCTCGTAAAGTTATGACTTTATTCTCATAATATTACAACTTTTGTTCTCGTAAAGTTATGACTTTATTCTCGTTATATTACGACTTTATTCTCATAATATTGGGACTTTTTTCTCGTAATATTACGACTCTTCTCGTAAAGTTATGACTTTATTCTCGTAATATTAGGACTTTTTCTCGAAAAGTTATGACATTATTCCCCCAATATTAAGATTTTTTCTCGTAAAGTTATGACTTTATTCTCGTAATATTACAACTTTTTTCCTCGTAAAGTTATGACTTTATTATCGTAGTCTCTGATTTTTTTCCCCCTCAATGTGGCCCTAATACTCCTTCGTACTAACAAATATAAATTCAGTTTATTGCTACATAGCAGGTAGTGATGCTAGGTAACAAAAATAAGGTTTTTACAGTTCTGGCCCTGAATTCTTTTCATAGGAAAATCATGAAAGGTCATGATAACCTTTTACTCGCCAAGTTATTGTAGAGACCACAAGACAAAGTGAAACCAAAGGTGAACATCGAAAATATTACCCAAACTATAATTGTGAACTTCCATCAGATTTTGAAGTACTTCCTGGGGACAAAAATGTTTAAATTAGCAACTGTAAAAAAATTCAGGTGTACTGCTGTCATATAGATAATATTATTCCACTGTGAACTTTTTTTGCATTTAAACCTGTCTGACTTTTGTTGTTTGCTCAAATGAACTTTATTCCTCAGTCTTCTGATGTTTCCACATGTGATCATTAATGCTTGTCAGTCAAACGTTTTCTGACCTCACAAATGTTTGCTTTCATTAGGTAATGGTCAAATAATGCTTACAGTTGGTGTCCACTAAGTCCACTAGATGAGAGATCACACAGACTCACAAGTGGGTTCATGTTATCATACCAGTTATCAGTTAGTGTTGAGAAAACGTTTGGAAAGAGCATCAGAGGTGTTAGGTCAGGAGTCTGCAACCTGCGGCTCCGGAGCCACATGCGGCTCTTTAGCTCCTCTCCAGTGGCTCCCCGTGGATTTTGTTAAAGAATACTGGAAATGAATAACTGTTTTTTGGTTTACATTTTCATCTTTATTTATCATTGTTGTAGGTCTATGGTACGATGGTACAGAGTGTTAGGAATTGAGGAAAATAAAATACATCTTAGATTTCGAGAATAAAGTCATAATATTACGAGAAAGAAAATCGTAATATTATGAGAATAAAGTCATAATATTAGTATATATGTATAGTAGTATAGTAGTAGTAATTTTACAAGTTATTTTATTTTTTTCTCGTAATTTATGACTTTATTCTGGTAATATGGCTTTTTTTCTCGTAAAGCTGTGACTTTATTCTCGAAATCTACGATTTTGTTTTCCCTCAATGTGGCTCCTACCTCACTGCAAATGTTTTGCGGCTCCAGACAGATTTTTTTTTTTATTCTTTTGCCTTAAATGGCTCTTTTGATAGTAAGACCCCTGTGTTAGGTGAACCGTCATCACGATGAGCAACAAAGAACAAGCACTATTTCCACTGACCTTCAACTTAGAAGCTCTGAATGAAGTTGACATCAGCTTGATATTTACTTGCCATTTCTTTGAAGTTTAACAGAAAACGCCCATATTATCTATTTTCAACCACAGCAGAAGGGAAACGGGAGTTTGTGAGTCATTTAACTGTCATTGTTCAGTTATTTTTATCTTTGTATTGATTCCTCGTTTCACTGTGTAAATGTTTCACATCTCATATCACTGTCAGTCAGACAATGGTCACAGGAAACACTGTATGTGTTGTTTACAGGCAACTCCTATAATAATGACCACATATTGTAATGAAACAATATACAGTAGAATATGCTATATCTGCCAAATCCAAGAGTGTTGTTCACTATTAAAACAGTTATTGGGTGTACCGTGTAGCTTTGTCATTTTGGAGAAAGTCTAAAATAACATTTACAATGATTTATTTTGAATGTTAAAGGTCCCATATCGTGCTTATTTTCAGGTTCATACTTGTATTTTGTGTTTCTACTAGAACATGTTTACATGCTGTAATGTTAAAAAAAACCTTTATTTTCCACATACTGTCGGCCAGAATATGCCTGTATTTACCCTCTGTCTGAAGCGTTGTTTTAGCACATTTCAATGGAATTGCGACGAAATTGCAGCAGAATTGCGTTGCTAGGCAACAGCTTGGGTCCATGTGTACTTTCTGTCAGCTGGTGACATTCACATACACTGCAACCAGGAATAAACTGGGACACATTTAGATTGTTTATGTTTAAATCTGTGTAAAGGGTCTAAATATTGTATATTTGTGACATCACAAATGGACAGAAATCCTGACAGCTTGTTTTCAAATGCTGAGTTTCTGAATACGGACTAGGTATTTCCCTGTGGATTGAGCGTTTCGATACTTTCACAGTATTTATATGGCACTTAAGCCTGATTTATAATAAAAAAAACATGAAAATATCACTTTTTTATAATATAGGACCGTTAATGTTAATGTTTTTTGATATTATAGATATATATTGTTAATATTTCAAATGTTTTTATGCTTTATATTTATGGTAATATCAGTCTAAAGAAAAAAGACAATTAATAATTTAATTGTATTTATTAGTATTTAGATTTCTAATGGTTGTACATGCAGGTGTCTAGTGCCTATAAACCCAAGACGCATCACCATATGGAAGCAGAGCAGCAAGTCTGACAGAATGAATACATACAAGCTTGTTGCAGTGTCAGCTATAAAACAACGGCTCCTATATAGAATCACACACCCTGCAGACACACGATGATACAGTATGCTCATAATCAACACAAACACAAGCAGGAATCCATCAGATCACAGTAATACCTCAACCAGATTAAAGAACAAAATCAAAGGACACACAGGACACGGATGTTTTAATTTAGTCGTATCAGAGGATGAAATAAGGGAGGCTGGATGGTCTGGCTCTCGGTGATGTGATTACTAAAGTAAACCCCACCGATGGTCAATCAAGCCTGGGATGAAGCCACATGCTGGACGTATTGATTATCACACATCTATCAATTCTCTATCCTCTATTCCAATCCTCTACTAGACTCTATGGGTAATACTCTCCTTCAATCACAAGCACACGTTCGTCCACTGACATTTGCATAAACGTAGCCGGCCAGTGCGTTACCACAGTCACTAAGGGCGTCCCCCATGCTGCCTGTTACCCCACGTTCTCTTCGTCGAGCGGCGCATGAGGGGCAGGGCCCCCTCGGTAGAAGGCTCCGCCTGTACTTATAGAACTAGGGTTACAATATCGTAACCTTCGTTCTAACTCACACAGGCTCCGTCCTCTACTGGACTTTGTGGGTACAGTGGGTGGAGCCCGATGGATGTACGCCCTGCTACGCCACCACATTGACCCAACCACACTGATCCAGACCGGCTAAGGATTATACACCGCAGCCCACCTGCTTCTTTATAACCTAGGCCGCTGCAGCAGAGATGTCGGGGCCCTAGCCACCTCAGGTAGTGCACAAGTGATCTGGGCCAAGTCAAATCACAAATTTGCCTTTTATAAAAGGGGGCTTTACAATCTGTACAGAATGAGTCAAGCTATGATCTAACCCTGCAAGGGTCAAAAACAAACAGTAGACAAACTGCACACCACATTCCCTGGGTCATCAAGGTGCACAGGAACAGGTAGGTGTATCATGCCCAGAGGGGGTCAGGTGCAACACAACTGACACACACACCTTTTTCACCAGTCCTGTATCGTTCCAGCGATAGAGGTGCAGGTGCTTCAGCAGGTGTTGTAATGTGTAAGTGTCTGGCCAGAATTTTAGATTAAAATGTTTAATGACGTCTATGTATTGTGTTGCAGAGATAGCTAGTGAAATGAGCATGCTAACCAGCCTGCCCCGGCCCGTCCTGTCTTATAAAACCACCTGTACCTCGAGAGGCGATAGTGAGTCACTGTGCCGGAATGGGGTGGGAGGGGGGGGGGCAGTTTTGGATGACCTAGGCTAATACAGTGTTTCCCACAGGATTTTGAGAGACTGTGGTGGGTGGGCGGAAACAAATTTTGAACATTTTAGAGTTAAAGTGGCAGTAAGCAGTATATTTTTGGCATCATTGTGCAAAAATTCCAAAATAACCTTTCAGCATATTGTAATTCAAGTGTTCTGAGAGATAACTAGACTTAATCACCTCCTCATGGCTCTGTTTTCAGGCTTTAGAAAATCTATCACAGGTCATTTCAGAGAGAGAGTGTTCCTATGATTCTGAAAACATCTGAGGAGAGAAATAGACATTAACGTAACATAATATTGTTTCATATTTGATCAGCGCTGCCTAGTTCTCGAGTGATTGACAGCCGGCTCTCATAGATGGCAGATGCAAGATTTCACAGACCGGAGGAAAACAAGCAGTAAGAGCTGATCTGAGGTGTGCTGCTTACTGCTTGTTTTCCTCCGGTCTGTGAAATCTTGCAGATGCCGTTAGGAGCACCGGAGGACACCGGGGGACACACAGGAACATGATTTTTTTTTCAGGTTACCTGTCTCATGCACTACTGTCAAGATATAGCGACCGTTTTATAAAAATATATTTTTTAATCATATTTGCTCCAATCTCTCCTACTTCAGCTTTAAATACATCAATCTGGTGCACTTTAAGAGCAAAATTAAGAGGCTAGATCTATGAAGAACTTGGTGCTCTAGTAAACAATGTAATCATACAGGTTGTATGGTTATGAATGCTGATGGCAAAAAAATGGTATGATTGGATGAAGATCCACCGCACACTCTGCTCCACCGGTTGCAAAATGTGAATAAATATATTTTTCAGTGCTGTTTTATTGGGCATCAACCTAACTTTTTTACGCACATATTGTTGAGAAAAATAAGAGAGACTTGAGGTGTAAAGAAATACTTCGGTTCAGGTTGCAGTTACGTGAGACACAGTCGAGATGGAGCCGTGCAGACTGCACGGTGGCTCAGAAGGAAGTGAAACCCTTTGCGCAGCAGCCTCGTCAACTCGCTACACAGGAAGTGATATCTAATGAGCTGGCTGAGTTAAACCCTCAAGTTCACATGTAAAAATGTCTAAACCAAATGGAGTGTAACACTAATAAAGGAAAATAAATGTTAATCTTCTCAGATTAAGTTGTCGGTATATTTTGCCTCAAGCAGTGGAGGCTGGTCCATAGAGGCAGAGGAGGTTGCTCCTCCTCTATTTTTGAGAGGCATGAGGGAGATCAAAAAATTCAAAAATAGTAATTGATTGAATTACCAAATATAATCATTTATAAAATATTTTTTCTTTATTCTTTGGAAAAAATCCATTATTCAAATCCTGATTCAAGTTCAACAGCTTCAACAGCAATGCCTGCAGGTCAGAGGGGAAAGGGCAGCCTGTGTGTGAGAAGTGGTTGTGGGCATCATGGGGGGTAGAGGAGGACAAGCACCCTCTGTCCTCCCTTAGGGCGGGACATCTTATATCAACTCAATCCATTTAATTTTTTTCATGCTGATCTGTGATTGGCCAAAACACGATCGGCCAATCAACAATCAGAAGAATACAACATTGACAGCGGGTTGGTCGAATGATGATGTCCCAATGTCCTCTTCAGTCTCTACCGCTGTGTTATATGTGATAAAAAGGCAGTAAAGTATCAGACAGCAGCTTATTAGGAAATTAATTATAACGTACAAATTGTGAACTACTTTTAAACACATAACAAAACAAATCCTTTTTATTTAGGCCTGTTTATTGAACTGTAGCTAGTTACTAGTGTTAGCTAACGCAACAGTTAGCTTGTTGTAGCAGCCCTGACAGACCCGTACAGCAGTCCGTCAGCCATACTGAGATCCAGTCCGGGTCACTTCTCAACCTGCAACCCGCTCCGTTGTGGCATGCTCCCCGGTCAGCACCGGTTAGTGACAATCAGGAATTATCACATTCACTACAATCACAGACTATCCCCCTAATGATGCTCTGACAGTTTGGGAGTCCCGTAGAGAGTTTTTTTCTCAGAGGAAGCTTATTGCTGTTTGGGACGACAGAAATTATTTTTCCAAATTGTCCAAAAACCATGTGCATATTTTGCAAATTCATCACATGCTGTTTATGCTGTTTCACCTGATAAAGTCACATTGTGTTTGTTGAAAAGCAATAAAGAAAGCAGGTCCAACATTAAGATAACAGTTCGTTATCCAAAGAAAATAAGATCATTTGTAATCAGGAAAAAAAAATATCCTGGTATCGCCAGATAACAAGACAATTCATTTGTGATCTTCCGTACTCACCATCAAAGTTTGAAGCAAATAAAAAAAAAATACTCAGATTACAACTTAATCAGCAGACATAAGAACATTACTTTAGCCAATTGTATCTTGTATGTTCATTTCGATCATCGGATGTACCATTGTGCTGGTATATTCTGGCCCATATGGTGGCAGAAGCCAGGAAACAGGCTCACAGGATTAACCCAGCCCTTAGAATAATACACGGCTAATCAACTCCAATAGTCTATGATTATGGTTTTAGCTATAGTGAGAGACAAAGAGGTGAGAGAACTAATTCAAGTCGGGCCGGCCTTACCTCTGTTCATAACCAAATGTTTGGCACTCGCCTTGTCTATTTAAGGGTCCTGCAGTAAATACCAGGCAAGGGAGTGTTAAGCCCCAGTATTGTATCTCCAACATGCACAGATGGTCTGAGTTCAGCTGTTCAGCTGCAGACATCACAAACACAGTCAGGCCCTTGGCAAATACAACATATAGGCCAACAACTGTGTGGTTTGGAGTAGGGATGTTGACGATTAATCGACGATCGATTAATCGGTCGTCAAGAATTTGATCGAGCGTGTGAAATTGAATCAATCTACTATCAAATAAAGATCTATATGTGGTTAAATTCTAGATATCAGTAGAATGGAGTATTTTCAAAGCATGTTTCAATGACTTGCATTCGCAACCAGAAAGGCGGCTGAGGTGGCCACGCCGAACTGACAGGATGAAGGCGATGCACCCGACAGAGACGCTTAGTCAGCAGCGTCGGGAGCAGCATCTGTGCATCAGGCCTCCGCCATGGCTCCGGCAAAGCTGGCACGCCACTACGTCTAGGCCTCTACCTTTATATGTTTGCTATGTAATGCTGTCAGAGAATATGCAATATGTTGCTGTGGAAATAAGGCTTTGATTGAGGACAAAAACACATTTTGAATTATAGTCAGGATTATAGGCGATTCATTGATTGTTAGTGGTACCGATGATCGATGAAGTAAAGTGCTTAAATATGCATCCTTTATTTGGAGTCAACATGCTACATAATGAATAGTATAAAATAAAACAGGAAAGACATCTGCGCACATGGTCTCTGTTTTAGAAGTCAGTGATATCTGATCAGCTAGATCAGGGGTCAGCAACTTTTACTATCAAAAGAGCCATTTTAGGCAAAAAAAACAAAAACAACTTGTAAAATTACTACTACTATACATACATATATATGTACTAATATTATGACTTTATTCTCATAATACTAGGACTTTTTTTCTCATGAAATCATAACAGAAGTTATCTCATGATGCTTTTCATGTAGAGCAGATCTAGACCGTATACTCTATAATGTAGAGACCCAACAAGAGATCCCCCCATGAGCAACAGAGGCAAGAAAAAAACTCCTCTTAAGCAGGTAGAATCCTTGGACAGAACCAGAACCAGGCTCTGGATTGACGGACATCTGCCTCGACTGGTTGGGTAGAGAGGGGAGGGGGGGGGGGGGGGGGGGGGGGGGGGGGGGGGGGGGGTTGAGGGAGGGGGAGATGCACAGTAACCACAATAATAGCACAACAGCTATAATAGTAATAAAAATAGGACTAATAACAAAAATCAATTGCAGTGGATGTAATAGAGTGATAATAGAAATATCAGTAATAATAATAGAAATATGACCACTACTACTAATAATAGCAGTAATAGTAGCAGTGGTCATAATAGAAATAGGGCTGATAATAATGATAATAGCAGTGGGTGTCAAGCAGGCAGCAGACACACCCCCGATCCAGGTGTAACCCCGATCCATGGATACCTGCGAGATGAGAAAGCACAAAGACTCCGGGGGAAGAAATCAAGTTAGTAACATGCATGAATGGGACATGAATTCAAATTCAAAGAGAGGGAGAGAAGGAGAGAGCAGCTCAGTGTATCATAGGAAGTCCCCCGGCAGTCTAGGTCTATAGCAGCAGAACTAGGGGCTGGTCCAAGGCAGCCTGAGCCAGCCTTGGGCCAGCCCTAACTATAAGCGTTATCAAAGAGGAAAGTCTTCAGCCTCCTCTTAAATGTGGAGAGGGTGTCTGCCTCCCGGACTGAAACTAGGAGCTGGTTCCACAGAAGAGGAGCTTGATAGCTAAAGGCTCTGGCTCCCATTCTACTGTTGGAGACTCTAGGAACCTCAAGTAACCCTGCTGCATTCTGAGAGCGCACTGCTCTAGTGGGGTAACAGGGTACTATGAGCTCTTTAGGATATTTATTGGACAGCTACATTGCTTGTTACTGTGCAGATTCAGATATTACATACAAAACATATATATAGGGCAGTTGAATATGATGCATTGTTACAGAATAATCTACCCAAAGTATAGAAAGTACTTAGAATAAGCTCTCTATTAACCAGTTACAACATTAAAGTGCTGGTAACATCAGTAGCCTGTAACAATCCAATAATATAATATGTAATAATGCATGATGAAATATTAATGATGAAATATTATTAAATTAATGCTATCTGTTTCCAGTCTAGCTTCATGGAGTTCAAGTACCTCGGGGTCTTGTTCACGAGTGAGGGGACTATGGAACGTGAGATTGGCCGGAGAATCGGAGCAGCGGGGGCGGTATTGCATTCGCTTTACCGCACCGTTGTGACGAAAAAAGAGCTGAGCCGGAAGTCAATGCTCTCGATCTACCGGTCAATCTTCGTTCCTACTCTCACCTATGGTCATGAGGGCTGGGTCATGACCCAAAGAACTAGATCGCGGGTACAGGCGGCCAAAATGGGTTTTCTCAGGAGTGTGGCTGGCGTCTCCCTTAGAGATAGGGTGAGAGGCTCAATCATCCGTTAGGGACTCGGAGTAGAGCCGCTACTCCTTTGCATTGAAAGGAGCCAGCTGAGGTGGTTCGGGCATCTAGTAAGGATGCCCCCCTGGGCGCCTCCATAGGGAGGTGTTCCAGGCACGACCAGCTGGGAGGAGGCCACGGGGGAAGACCCAGGACTAGGTGGGGAGGTTATATCTCCACACTGGCCTGGGAACGCCTCGGGATCCCCCAGTCAGAGCTGGTTAATGTGGCCCGGGAAAGGGAAGTTTGGGGTCACCTGCTGGAGCTGTTGCCCCCGCAACCCGACCCTGCATAAGCGATTGAAGATGAGTGAGAGTGAGTGATCGATTTTCTTGAAACTCGAAAAAAAACAAAACTGAACTGGAAGTGATGTGGCATCGTTTGCATTGGGACAAAAATACTGCCATCACTTTACATAATATATGATTCAATCAGGAGTCATTAGCCACAAGAATACATTAGATAAGACTACAGCGTAGGGCTGTCAAAGTTAACGATAATTACGCGTTAACACAAAATAGTTTTAACGCCACACTTTTTTTTTAACGCAGTCGATCTTTCGGAGGTTGTAGCGGGCTCACTCTTAAAGCTAGAGTGAAGATACTGGTATCAAATGAAACGAGCAATCCATTGATACCAACCATATCATGCAGCTTAAATAATGCTCCAAACTTACGCCACTTTTAGGTGAAGTAAAACTGTCATGGCCATTTTCAGAAGGGTGCCTTGACCTCTGACCTCCAGATATGTGAATGAAAAGCTTCTGACTTCATAAAGAAAGTCCTCATTATTTATTTGTACTTTTCCAGAGACTCTGGCTGAGTGTTCCTGTAGTTCAGCGGCTCCTTCACAACAGAGAAGAGATGCTGGTTCCCGACCAGGTCAGATGGATGACGGACCGCAAGATGGACCGAACAGAAGTGAACGCCTGTGTTTAAGTGGTAGTAAAGTGCACATTAACCCTCTGAGACCCGTGGGATCGCCCAACTTTACTGTCTTTCAAAGGCTCTAGCAGGTTCAGTTTTAGGGCTAGAGTGGAGCTACATATCATATATCATATGCAACTAGAAAACCTAATGAATCCATCGGTACCAACAATGTCATACTAGCTTGTTGCGAAGGAGGTTAATTAAGGCTCCAAAGTTGGTTTAAATTTAAGTGAGGAAAAACTGTCATGGCCATTTTCAAAGGGGTCCCTTGACCTCTGACCTCCAGATATGTGAATGTAAATGGGTTCTATGGGTACCAATGAGTCTCACCTTTACAGCCATGTCCACTTTATGATAATCAAATGCAGTTTGGGACAAGTCATAGTCAAGTCAGCACACTGACACACTGACAGCTGTTGTTGCCTGTTGGGCTGCAGTTTGTCATGTTATGATTTGAGCATATTTTGTTATGCTAAATGCGGTGCCTGTGAGGGTTTCTGGATGATATCTGTCATTGTTTTGTGTTGTTAATTGACTTATAGTAATAAATATATACATACATTTGCATAAAGCAGCATATTTGACCACTCCCATGTTGATAAGAGTATTACATACTTGACAAATCTCCCTTTTAAGGTACATTTTGAACAGTTAAAAGATGTGGGATTAATTTGCGATTAATCGCGATTAATCCCTGACGACTATGTGATTAATCGTGATTAATCATGGGGCAACCATGCGATTAATTCAATATTTCAATCGATTGACAGCCCTACTACAATGACATGAACAAAGAAGCCTTTAGGCCATGTTGGCAAGTAGTTTTTGAAGATCATCACCTCCTTCTGCACCTCATCAAACAATCAGACATCAGCATATCAGACTGAGCAGCGGTAGTCTATGAATATAGTGATTGTTTCATTGTTAGTTTGATGAAAGGAAGAGGCCATGCAGCACCAGCAAGTCATTGTTCTACGAGAGACATCGAATACAGAACGTTTGCCATGATGCAGCTATATGCTTCAGATCTGCTGTGCCAAAGTAATGTGGCCCCTGATTTGCATTATCTTGGATCTAGCCTGAGTGCAGCTGCTGCTTGGGTTATGTAATATGATGCTCCATATGTTCCACATGACTAATTACACTATACAAAAGGAGGAGGGTAGAGGGAGCGTTAGGGTAAGGAGAAAGGGGAGGAGGAGGAGGAGGAGGAGGAGGAGGAGGAGGCTGGATACGTTTGGGGAGCTGAGGATGAGAAAGAGGGGTGATGAAATATAAAGAATGCTATCATTAGTTCCTGTTCCTTCAGTTTATATCAACAAGTGTGATCAGCCTTGCAGCCTGTGTCTCCTTCGTCTCCATCCCCGCTGTTCTCCAATCAGTCCAAATTGATTGTGATAGCTGCAGGCTTTGACCTACTTTGAAGAACAATAGCTCCCCATGACTGCTTGGGACATTCTGATGGTTTGGTTTTGGAGGTCACCCAGGCTTGGACAGCGCAGAGCTGCTAGGAAAAGGTGGGGTTGCAGCCTAACCCCTTCATCCTTTTCAGAAGCGCACTACCATCCTCTTTGACCCCACGTGACAAAGACTCTAAAGGGTCAAAACAAGCAGCTCCCGGGAGTGTCCAGACACCAGCTGCCTCCGAACTTCTACCCCATGTACAGTGACAACAGCCACACAGCTGTGGATGTCTTCCTCTGTATGGTCTCCATACAGGACCCGCTTTTCTTCAAGTAGAGCTGTAGACATACGGGAGGCTATATGATTGTTTCTCTGTGCCCCTGACAAGTCCTCCAATCAAAATGAAAAAGGTTGGTGGGCAGAACCTTTCAAAATGACACATATTACTAGGGTATCAGGTATCAGGTCCGATACTGTGCTCATGTACTGGTACTCGCAGACGGCTCCGAAACAACGGCACCGATACCACTTTACAGCAGCGTGACGTTAACCTCTCGTCACCATCTTTCGGGTCCTCACGCTCCACCTCCCCGACGGTGCGGGCGAGACGGGCCGGTGGCACGCCCGACCCCGTTGGGGGCGGGATCCCACCTCAGCCGGCGCGCGCTGCCACGGTGTTTTGCTTGCGCCCTCTGACTCGTGCATGCGTTAGACTCCTTGGTCTGTGTGGTTGAAGACGGGTAAGTTGGGTTGCTGCCATCGCTGCAGACCCCTGACGCCCTTTACATGGGCCGAACCCCGCCTCGGGGGCACGACGCGGTTGGGGCGCACTGAGGACAGTCCGCCCCGGACGACAGTTGCATCGGGAGCAGGGGGCCCTTTCGGGCGGGGAGAGAAGGTGCAGCGAGCCCTTTGTCCACGGCGCGGTGAGGTCTGGGCGGGGAGCGCTGTAAAGCTGCGGCCGTGAGCCACCTTCGCCCCAAGCATTTCCAAGCCGACCTAGAGCCGGTGGCGACGCACACCGCCTCGTATGCGGGACTCCCCAGCCTGCTGTGTGTCGCTCACACCCTCCAGCTGGCTGTTAACAAGGGTCTTTTGGCACAGAGAAGTACTCGTATCGGTACTCGGTACTTGGTATCGGCGAGTACCCAAATGTAAGTACTTGTACTCGGTCTGAAAAAAAAGTGGCATCGGTGCATCCCTACCTAATACTATTCAATAACTACTTTCTTGTTTTACCAGTTCAAGTGACAAAAAGATGACCATGGTCGTATTAAGATAACCAGAGATCCCTTTACCGATGGTGATGGTGCCCCCTTCACTCCTTTTGTTGCTCCAAAGTTTTTCAGGTTTCCATGTTTTTCAGCTGAGCCAATTGAGAGCATACATGTTCCAGACTTGGTCTGGCCGAGCCAGCTGACTGCCTGTTGGCTCCACACACACACACAATGACTTGAAATAATTTAGTGATATGGCTCTTCAAGCCTTTTCAAATGCAGGGACCTAATAGATCAAATTCTGAAAGTCATTTCTAAAAAAATGGACTGATTTGACAGATTGTTTGTTGGGGACTAAATGTGACCATCTGGGGGTCCCTATGTGTTTTTTGTGTATGTGACATAAAAAACATTTAAGAGGTCCTGATACAGAGAGGCTGTGGCCCCGTGTGCCATTATCTGGTTAACCTACAGATCCCACATCCTCAGCTGTATATCAGCAGGAAACTGCCTCCAAACAGACCCTGCTTTCTGCCTCTATGAGACTGAGACAATGAGTCACATTCTGGCACTCGACCAGCTACACACTGTTGAGACCAAAGCATGAAAGTGGGAGCTCAGGAACTGACACACACACACACAGAGACACGGGATGCCTAGGGGGGACACTCTGGACCGGATGGTCAGAAGAGACGCCCTGCATAAGAATGGAAATAGAGAGAAGAAAAAAGGAAAAACAACCATGGCAACGCTAAACCAGTGCAGAAGAGAATAAACAGACAAAACAGCCACAGGCAATAATAAACATGCAATCAATGAAAAGGGATTGTGTTGCAGAGATAAGGTTATTACTCATTATTTATTTTTTGGGCTTCCACCACACCGACTGAGATAATATGATAAACATTTCTAAAAGGAATTCTTTCATGCTTTGGAGAAGCCATTGGAACGCTATCTGACACACCATACACCAGGGGATGGCAACCTTTACTATCAAAAGAGCAATTTTAGGCAAAAAAAAAAAAAAAAAAATCTGTCTGGAGCCGCAAAACATTTGCAGTGAGGTAGGGGCCACATTGGGGGAAAACAAATTGGAGATTTGGAGAATAAAGTCATAATATTACCAGAACAAAGTCATAACTTTATGAGAAAAAGTCCTAATATTACCAGAATAAAGTCATAACTTAACGGGAAAAAAAGTCGTAATATAACGAGAATAAAGTCATAACGTTACGAGAAAAAAAGTCATATTACCAGAATAAAGTCATAACTTTATGAGAAAAAAAGTCGTAATATTACCAGAATAAAGTCATAACTTTACGAGAAAAAGTCATAACATAACGAGAATAAAGTCATAACGTTACGAGAAAAAAAGTCATATTACCAGAATAAAGTCATAACTTTCCGAGAAGAAAAGTCGTAAGATAACGAGAATAAAGTCATAACTTTACGAAAAAAAAAAAGAAAATAACTTGTAAAATTACTACTACTATACTTCTAGACATACATTATATATATATGCATACATATATATATACATATACTAATATTATGACTTTATTCTCATAATACTACAACTTTTTTTCACGTACACTTTTGACTTAATTCTAATAATATTACAACTTTTTCTTTCGTAATATTACGATTTTATTCTTTATTCTCTCGACTTTTATTTTCCTCAATGTGGCCCTAATACTCCGCCATACCATCGTACCATAGACCTACAACAATGATAAATAAAAATGAAAATGGAAACAAAAAAACAGTTATTCATTTCCACTAATTTTTAAAAAAATCCATGGGGAGCCACTGGAGAGGAGTTAAAGAGCCGCATGTGGCTCCGAAGCAGCAGGTTGCAGACCCCTGCCATACACAAACAGAGCACACATGAACCATAAAGCTGTAGTTCAGCTAACACATGACCAACCATCTACTGTCTCCCATCTGTCTGTGTGTAGAGTTGGGACCACATACAGTAAGTGGCTGCTGAGCCTCACTATATTTCCACTTTTGTGTAACATCACAGCTGTGCTTGCTAGTTGTCATCAATGAATTTTTTTCCAGAGGCCTGTACTACGAAGCAGGATTTGGCGTTAGCGAGGTAACTTCAGGGTTAACCTTTCAGGGTTTTCAGTCCTACGAAGGTGGATCACTTCTTACCGGGGTAGATCGCCATGGTAACTGATGCTGAACAGCTCCGGAGCAGGTTATGTTCCAAATAAGAGATCAACTCGTATAAAAGCACCTCCTTCTGACCAATCAGAGCTCGTTCGTTCGTTAGTTAGTTAAGCCAGATAACGAGAAGATACCCTGGGTATGTTGAACTCGCTTCGTAGTACAGGCCTCTGGAGGGGACATTGTCCTCCTCTGCTGACATCCTCATTGTGTCTAACTTGAGAAGCTTCAGCATGATTGACCAGCTCTGGAAATGAGGAGATAAGATAACATGGGATGATCTCCAAGAAAAACATTGGCACCACCTAATAAGAAATTTGATCAAAAGTTTTAGCTGAAGATAGCAAACACTGGGCCCCTGTGACAACCCCTCATACAAACATCCGTTCTTTAGTGTACTATGTACATGTAGTAGTGCTCTGGGGGGAGTTTGGTCATGCTGACTATTGTGAACAGGTGACAAACCTCACACAGAAAAAAGTAAGAGGTAAGAAGCTAGAATAAGAATATGAAAATGTTCTTGCATGAAGCACATTATCATGATTTGTATCTTCCTCAGGCAGCATCCAATGCAGAAGTGTGTCAAGGTTGTAACGTGTTGCAATCAGCAGTGACCGCTGATCCGATCCTTTTCTGTGTTCTGCAGCGCCTGCATATTGAGCATAATACGTTTTCTGACTTTGCAACATGTTTCCGTGGCTGCATTGTATTGTCTTTTGAAGCTGTATGCTCGGCGGACACATGTGTGTCTTTGGTGTTTTCTTGGGGAGACTGACAGCAAAACCTGGTATTTATCTTGAGACGGTTAAACCATCTATACTATGTTTTTATAAATACACTATACTCAATGTGTATCTGGCTCTTTACTAGGTAGTAGATGTGAAGAACTGGGCACCTTTCAACCAAGTACAATGAATTGTCTCTTTTGTTAACTCCACAATGGTGATGCAATAAGGAAGTGACGAGTCTGTCTGCTGAGATACACACACACACACACACACACACACACACACACACACAAGCTCACACACTCCTTTGCCTCCTCCTCCACTTCCCTCTCCGTCCATGCTGCCTTTTCATGAATGGAGCTGCAGAGTGGAAGTCCTTCATTGGCTGAGTGGCGGACCAATCAGAGCAGAGCCTCGGATGGGTCTTCAGGCCATTCACAGAAGTTCCTGACTCCCTCTCCCTCCTTCTGTCTCTCTCTCTCCCTCTGTCTCTCTCTTTCCCTCTCTCCCTCCTTCAGTCTCTCTCTCTCTCTCTGTCTCTCTCTCTCTCCCTGTCTATCTCTCTCTGTCTGTCTTTCAATTCAATTCAATTCAATTCAATATGTTTTATTGGCATAACTGTCAGGTGAACAATATTGCCAAAGCATCAATTCAATAATGAGCAAAAAAAGAAGAAGAACAAAATAAAACAAAAACATATACATACACATATATACAATTAATTAAGCAAATTACAATATAAAGATATTTAAAAAAAAAAACATGAAAATGGTAGAAAACAATATAGAAATAATGTGTTTAAGAAGGAAAAATATAGCTACATGGGTTAGCACACATGCCTGGAGGTGACCTGACATGTGAAGGCGTGCCCATGTTATTATATTGCTATATCTCTGCGCCCCCCCCCCCCATCTTTTTTTATATTAACTCTTTGTTTATTTAATTTATTATTATTATTACTTTATTTTTTGTATTAATATTATTAATTCTTTTTTATTATTCTTATTCTTTCTTTTCTTTTCTTAATTTTATTTCAATTTTGAATGCTGTAGTTGTTTTCTCTAGTGTACTTATTGTGTTCATCTCTAAGCTCAACTACTTAAAAAAATGTTTTATAAACAATTGTAATTATGAGCTGTAAATTGCATATATGAAAACAACCTCAAAAAAAGTAAAAAAATAAAGTATGAAAAAAGGGGCTCTGGTTCAAGTCCCGCTTTCAGTATGCAGCTCAAATGGATGTCCCATCACACTTTCGTCTTTGGCCCGGAGCGTAAGAATGGACAGAAAAGGTTCATTCACAGTTTTAGGTCTGACACTGGGCAAGTGCTGACTGATCACACTGCAATCCACAAACATGCTGTCAGCTTTTACAGTAACCTGTTTAAATGTAAGCACGGAGAGGAGCAGGCAGTGTCTCACAGCTTCTATACTGGTCTTCCTCAGGCTGAGCAGCAAAGTGATGTAGAGTTGGAAGCAGCTCTCTCTCTCTCTGATGAACTCTATGCTGCTCTGCAGAGCATGCAGAGTGGGAAAGCTCCCGGAATAGATGGTCTACCTGTTGACTTTATAAGTCTTTGTGGTCGGTGGTGGTGGTGGTGGTGGTGGTGGTGGGGGATCTGCTGGCAGTAGTGAGTGACGGTCTCGCCGGAGGGCGTCTGCCGCTGTGCTGCAGGAGGGCGGTCCTTACCTTACTGCCTAAGAAAGGTGACCTGGGGCCTGTGTCTCTGCTCTGCTCTGATTATAAGCTCCTCTCCAAGGTGTTGGCAACCAGGCTGAGCAGAGTGAAGGAGCAAGTGATTCAGTGTGATCAGACCTACTGTGTACCGGGCAGGCTGATTTCTGATAATATTATTTTGATTCGAGACCTTTTAGAGATCTGTAAGCTGTTTAGCCTCAAAGTTGGTATCATATCAATTGATCAGGAAAAAGCTTTTGATCGCGTCCAGCATTAATATTTATGGCTCACGTTGTGCCAGATGCCTCCCTGCTCATACTCTACCTTTGGCATGCACCAGCCTGAACTCAAAGTGCGTCGCCGCCGCAAGATTACTTGAGAATGGAAGAGAAAAGTCAGCCCTGCAGTAGCACTTCCGCAGTTACTTGTCATGAGGTAGCGTTGTTGAGTTGAGGTCCTCTCTCTGCTCTGTGTCTGTGAAGTAGTTACGATGCGGCGGAGCTCTTGAATGTGTGTGAGGGGCGTTGCCTTGGAAGGAGCTCCGAGGGGAGGGGGTGGGTTTAGACTGAGCACCTGAGGCGATGCTACATTCAAATTATGCTAGCTTTCCAACATCGTCGACCCTATCTTTAAGGTTTTGTATTGTGATATTCAGAGCGTCCTGAAAATCAATGGTGGTTTGAGCGCTCCTTTTCAAGCTCAAAGGGGAGTTAGACAAGGCTGCGCCCTCTCGGGCATGTTATATTCTTTAGCAATCGAGGCTTTGTTGCACAAACTTAGATCTGACCTTCAGGGGCTAACTATTCCAGGTTGTAAGCACCTGTAAAATTGTCAGCCTATATGCAGATGATGTGGTCGTCCTGGTGGACAGCCAGCAGGATATTGACATGTCGGCTAAAAAGATGTTGTCCAGTTTGGTTAACTGGGACAAAAATGAAGCTCTCACTGTCGGTGGACTGGAGGAGAAGCTCAGTTTGCCTGGGGGGGCTAAAATATTTAGGAGTGTTTTTGGGTGATCAAAACGAAGAAGGAAAACTGCTGTCCTTTGCCTCTCCGAGCCTGTTTTTTTTTTTTTTTGAGGGAGTAAAGGGGAAAATCCTATATGAAGCGCTAGCAAAGGCTAAATACATTACAGCACTAAGGGAGGTCAGGGAGTATCAGTGGCAAGGTCACCTGGGGGGTAGACAATGGCAGGGTTTAGGTGGACGGTGTTGTATAAGCTCAGAGAGAGAGAGACAGAGAGAGAGAGAGAGAGAGAGAGACTTTAACCTCCTTTATTAAAATATGTCTACCACGTACTTATCACAGTGCTGTATAATAATAATAATAACAATAACAATACATTTTATTTATATAGCGCTTTTCTGGATACTCAAAGACACTTTACACAGATACAATGATCATAAAACAAGGACATCATAAAAATATAAAACACACACTATTAATTACACATTAAAAGCAGTTCTAAAAAGGTGAGTTTTGATTAGTGATTTGAATGTGGACAGGTTGGTGCAGTCTCTGATGTGTTTGGGGAGTGAGTTCCAGAGGGAGGGGGCGGCTATGGAGAATACTCTGTCGCCCCAGACATACAGTCATACAGTCACTCAGTGTCTCTCTCTCTCTCTCTCTCTCCCTCTCTCAGTCATACAGGTACAACGTGTTTGTTCCTTCTTGTGTAAAGTTGATCAGTGTCTCTCTGGGACAGTATGGAACACAGGTTTATGTACACAGGTTTATCCGCATGCATTTCAATTTCCATACAAAAAGACATTCTCTATTGCTGGTAGTAGGTATACAAAGACTGGTTGGCCCACCTCACCTATAGCAGTAGAATTCTGCTCTTCTACATTTTGACAACATCATCATTTGACAGCTAGTTTCCATTAAGTTCAGTTGGATCCCTAGTGTTACAAGAGCCTACATCTGACCAGGTTGGATTGACACACACTCTATGCTGCCAGGGGTCACATGACACTGGCCTTGCAGGTTGTAGTGATGTTAATACTGCACTTAAGACTTGAGACAGACTTTGGTTGCTGGGAGATAAAAAGTGCAAAGAAGCCAAACCCATTAGTAACAGGTCAGGACCTCTAAGTTGCCCTGTTATCATGTTCTAGTTGCGGTCCCACCTCAGTTAAGCAGAAATTCTTTATCGACAGCAAGCTTATCCAGCTGGGCAGGGACGATGTGTGGGAGCCACCACAGATAACACAGCTTCTACAGTTGGACAACAGGCGTGGTCATTGATGAACAGACATTTAGTACCAGATCTCATTGGACAGAGAGTTGCTGTGAGCTCATTTCAAACAATGCAGTGGTGATGTCCAGTGCTTTGAGTCTGCAGTCAGAGAATGAATTAACTTATTGAATCAGGTGACAGCAGCTGTCAGCGATGAAGCATTTAGTGTCAGTTATTAAAATACACGTGCTGCTCTCTAGGATGTAGTTAACATCTGTTTTATCTCCAGTGAATTTGAATGTCGGTTCAGTCTATTCCAGAGGTCATTTTGTTAGCCACCAACAATGTGGGTTGTATTTCACTTCCTGCACTGATAAATGGAAAAGGTTACAAGTATAGATTATTAGAGATAAGAGATGTTTTAATCTAATATTTCAGCTTTTTTAAGTCTGACAAGACACAACTGCTGTTACAGGATATTTTAGTTCCTAGTCAGTGTGTTACCTACAGTAGATGGAGTTTGGAGATTGGATACTGTATATACTGTGATGTTCTAATTTTGTCTAATGTTTTATTGCACTTTATGTTCTGTGTTCTAATATCTTGTATGGCCTTGCCTTCTGTCGCTGCCTCTTGGCCAGGTCGTCATTGTAAATGAGAATTGGTTCTCAATTGACAAATCTGTTTAAATAAAGGTAAATACTATATGAAAAAGGAGTAGCAGCACGGGAGCAAAGCAATGTACTGCTGTCGACAGGGGGCAGCAGCTATATGCAATTTAGACACCTAAAAAAAATCAATATCAGTTTAAAGGGACTGTTTGTAACTTTTTAAGCGTATAAATGTACCGGGTCGGGACACATGCCGCTCGCATATGCGCGCTCGCGTGTGGCCGGAGTCTACGCTCCTCTGCCTGCTTGCCTTCACTCACACCGCGCGCGTTCTCGCTGTCTCGCTCCACCTCTAGACGTGAATGCGCGATCACTACACACTGCAGAAGAGTTAGTTTAGCTCTGAGAATATCTAGTGAATGTACAGGGGACGTTTGTTTAGAAATAACTGCTGCAGCTCCTCCAGACCAACAGAGGTTTCCCATGTCTTGTGAAGTGACGGGGCTCTGCAGCGAGAAACATTATCGCCTCTGACTGGGTGCCGGTGTCTCCCCCCCGGGCGCAGTCGGGAGACGATAATGTTTCTCTTCCTGCTTCAGCCAGCAGGAAAAGCCAACACTAGGATCAGCAGTGATTCATGGAGAGACCTTCGTCTGGTCAGCTAACATTACTGCCAAGCAGGTGAAATATAGAGTGATATTGTGGTTTTAGCTGACGTGTGTCGCCTCACTGTTTTGAGCGATGCTCGTTCATGTCTATTTAGAGCGTGCAAGCGCGAGCCCAACGCTGACTTTCGTTGACTTCACGGCCACAGGGGTCGCTGTTAACAAGCATTTCTGAAAGTTACAAATAGTCCCTTTAAGTGTACACTACTTTATTTCGAATATTTTCCGATGGGGAACTGAAATGAAAGTGAAACTTCTTACCTCTGCCAAGGCCAAATGTTTTCACTGGCGTTGGTTTTTGGTTTGTTTGTCTGTCTGTTAGCAGGATTACTTCAAAAGTCCATTATGTATTTGAATGAAATTTTTTGGAGGGGTGGGGTGTGGCACAATGAAAAATCCATTAGATTTTGGTGGCGATCCGGTTCATGATCCGGATTCAGGAATATTTTTCAGGATTCCGATCAGCCAGAACATTAAGACCTCTGGGTATAACACATGCACAGTGTAACTGATGACGCGTTGATGACGCATGACCACGCCACTTTCCTTCAGAGAGAGAGACAGAGAGAGAGCGGGGGGGGAACTGTATATTCTGCGTTTTTTCACAAAATTACAGAAATTGAGTTCTACAACGGTTGAAGTGAGTTTTTCTTTGTTTCTGTCCAGTTTGAATGAAGTGTTTTACGCTGCTCCGCTACGTACGTGGGGAGGGAGGGGGGCAATCGTACTCGGGCAGCTTGGCGGAGGTCTGCGCTCTGGCTGTCTGGCTGTTTGAAGAGAGTATAGATAAGTTTGACACTCAGTTCAGTTCCCTGTCGGAAAATATTATAAATATAGCCTACACTTAAACTGATATTGATTTTATTTTCTTAAAACAGCAGTACATGGCTTAACTTCCATGCAGGTACCTGGATAATGGATAGGTACCTCATTCAACCCCCCTTCAAAACACCAAACTAACCCTTTATTAGAATGCTATTCCGTGCAGTCACCATGATCCAGTTCTGTCATTCGTCCGTGATAGAGAGTGATTATTGCGGTGAGCAGAAGCTTGCAGTGGAGACGACGTTGCTAAATGTGTGTTACTGTAAAATGGAAGATGATTGATCTCTCTACCAGTATCAGAAACACAAGCGGCCAATGCTGACCAGTCACACTAAATGCTGACATTTGGTGTGTTATCCAAGACACATAATTGAGTTTCAAGATAGTAACACAACAAAGACTTGCTTGTCTTAATTTCATCTACATAGTTAGATCTATGATTGTTCCTGGACCGATCAGTTATTTCAGTTTCACAAACTACTTTGGAGCAATAAAACAGACAGTGGCTGAGTATTGGGATTCCAACCACATAAAGGACCAGCTAACATTGATCTCAGTTATGAAACAGTGATGGCGGCCACACTAACTGATTTAAATCATGTGTGACAAAACCCCCAAACCCACTTCCCAACCCCCAGCCTGCGTAGACCCCTACCGTGAATACAGAGAGACGAGGACCACCCGGCAGGGGTCCTTAATACTCAACACACATGGTTAGGGTTGGCTTATGTTTGAACAGAATGACTTCATAAAATGTTTTGTAATGTGATGTTTAATGTTAGATAGATAGATAGATAGATAGATAGATAGATAGATAGATAGATAGATAGATAACAGCACACATTTTTGGAAGACCTTGACAGTTGTTCACATGAAAAGTGACAAAAATAGCTGTGTAAAGAATGAAAAAAGAGCTGGCTCCTTTTCTGACCTCCACAAAGCCGACCAGTCACTGAGTAAAGTGGGTGTGAATGTCGGACTGTTGGTCTCGGAAAATTAAAGCAGTTGTTACTGCTGCGTATCTCTCGTGTGTGTCGTCCACACCGGAAGCGTTTCTGCTGCTGCTGCTGCCAGCCCTTTCTTTACTTTCATAATGGTCATTTCATTTAATTATAAATATCATTTATATTTATTTTAGACAGAGAAAGGTTAAGAAGTAATGTAGTGATTTGTAAATAATAGTAATAATCCACCATTAAAACCCCATACTTTATTTAATCATGGAGCCCTACAAGTCACTGCATGTTCTACAAAACTGTCCTGTAAATATTTCAGAATAAAAGCCTCATGTTAACAAATGAAAGAATTCTGTCAACAGAAGAAATGCTTGAGGGCTTTTATTTTGAAATGAAAGCAGGAAGTATTGATTTAAGAAAATAAATCTTTACTTTTTTTCCTGTCCGTGACATATTCTACAGATACAGACATTGAAAGTGTAGTAATGTTGCTGGTATGATGTCAATATACTGTCAAAAGATCATTTTCATTCGTCCTTTGCTGCTGTGAACGGCGCTGCTCGCGGTAAAAAATAGGCGAGACCTCGAATCTCTAGAAGAGACGCAGCTGACACGCAGCCAAGCCGCGCTGTGTGAGTGCTCTAACCTGTTAACATGAACGCCGAAATAAAAAAACAACATGTTCTGCAGCCGCCGCGCGCTGCTGACGCGAGCGGTCTGGACAGAACAGAATAGGGCGTTATACTATCAAACTATAATGAGCAAAATAATGGTGTGTTTGAGTTGAGTTGAGTTGAGTTGGGCTCAGCTGTTGGCCCTTTGGAACCAGAACTGACCAGAGAAAACTGTCACCACAAGACAGATGTGTCAGAGGTTATCTGCAGGGTGACTGTGTGTGTGTGTGTGTGCGTGTGTGTGCCTGGGTTATGTGAAAATTGTTAACAGCTGAACTGTTATCTGGGAGCTCCGCTCCATGCACTGACAGACTTGTTACAGTTTATAACTACAGTGTTCTCATCTCTAGTTATTTCTCCAGGGTCAGTGAACATCAGTCAACATTTACGTTACAAATTTTCATGAAGAAGCAGACACTGTAACTGCAACACATGAAGGTCAATTGTCAACTGTATGTCCAGACTAGAACTTTGAACAATCCACCATGACTGAACACCAGCTTGCTACACTGTGACTCTGGCCCTGTTCAAGTGGACAGCTCTATAAGTACAGGTGTAAACGCACTCAAGACGCATAGAGGACGCATTGAGATCGGATCTGTCAGACCACATTCGGAGGTGGTCTGGGACTCATTTGAACACATTCTTTTAGCAGTTTGTACGTGAATGTGTCCTGGACCACATTAAGGAGGGTCAGCAGGGTCTCTGCGCTCCTCGTATGAATAGACAGGCAGATACGAGCCTCGCGGCATGCAAACGGCCTCCGTGCTCTACTATATCCTGTCAGTACATCTGTATTTTATTAAAATATATCTTATCTATTGGCTACATATCTACAGACTATCAGACTGGGAACAGGAAGTGCATTATAATCATACTGTTATATTATATTATCATACTGTCGGAGATGTGTCTGGGATTTTATTCCGGTTCTCTGCACGGAGCTGACACCCAACCGCCCGCTCGCTCGTTCTCATCCCCGACTCTCTGAAGCTCTGTACGGCGCTGTTTCCTGGCAAAGACAGCGGTGCCGGCGGCACAGAAGTCCCCGGGGACCGCCGGTACAATAACCTTTTATTTTGATGTTCATAATATGTACTAGAACTCACAAATATATAGGCTGTTACTACTGACATTCATGTAATATTAGGTCACAACGGCTGCTGTATTAGCCGTGTGATAACTACGTGTTTATTTGCATATAGAGCGGGGAAGTGAGCTCCGATCACAAGTGATCACTGGAGACGCATGTGGAGACGTATTCTAATACGTCAGGTGTGAACAGACTTATTTGGAGCTGTCCACTTGTGATCCCATCCCGCAGGACACATGTTAATGCCAGGTCTGAACAGGACCTGACCTCCATCTGTATCCAAGTGTGTCACGTGTTGCAATACCCAGCGGAACGCGGGAGAGAGACAAAGTTTATTCATACAGCACTTATCAAACTCAGTGATTACAAAGTGGTTTTGTAATAATGGGATTGCATTAATAATTTGAAATTAAGGTGACCTGAGCTGTTGTTGGTTGTTCACTTGTAACGGCAACTAGGTCCTGAAATCAACCAAAGCAACTAAACAGAGAAGGCAGCAGGACATCTCTGCAGAGCTACTGTATACTGTAGCTTGTGATGTAAAGTTGAAAGGATGGTGCTTTGGCAGTAGTGTGGACAGGCCTGGGTTCCAACTGATCACACATTGCAGATAGTGTCAACTTGCTGTCTGATTTCTTGACTGAATTTTCAGTCAAATCTGGTTTCTGGTGTGCATGTAAACACATAATGGTATATGCTAATGTGTTAGCATGTTGCACCAGAGCCAGCAGTGCATGGGGGAAGAAATGGATGATTTGAGGTTATATGCTGTCTTCACTGAAAGTGGCAGTAGGCAGTATGTTTTTGGCATCATCAAAAATTCCATAATAACCTTTCAGCATATTGTAATTCAAGTGTTCTGAGAGATAACTAGACTTCTGCTCCTCCTCATGGCTCTGTTTACAGAAAATCTAGCCCGTGACGGGAGACTTTGACCAATCACAGGTCATTTCATTGAGAGAGCGTTCCTATTGGCTGTGGTCCGGTCATGTGATCGAAACTTGGCGTTCCTTCACCAGATTTCCCAATGGCGGCGGCGTCACAAACTTTCTCATTTTACAGCTAAACCGTGCACTACAAGATGATTCTGAAAACATTTGAGGAGAGAAATAGACATTAACGTAACAGAATATTGATTCATATTTGATCAGCACTGCCTAGTTTGACCGTTTGGTCGGAGTTCGCGAGTGATTGACAGCCGGCTCTCATAGACGGCAGCTGGACAGCAGACCTCAGATCAGCTCTGACTGCTTGTTTTCCTCCGGTCTGTGAAATCTTGCAGATGCAGTAAGGAGCACCGGAGGATACAGGAACATGATCTTTTTTCAGGTTACCTGTTTCATGTACTACTGTCACGATACAGCGACAGTTTAAAAAAAACAACCTTTTTTAATCATCTTTGATCCAATCTCGCCTACTTCAACTTTAAACAACATTACATTGACCAACAGAAAGTGTTTTTCAAATGCTGAAACACTGCACGATGTCAAAGTAGGATCACCGAACATGGCAGTTGTGAATGTGTTCCTAGCATGCTCAGCTGTTAGCCCCGAGGTTATTGCTGCCCTCAGGTTCAACCTCAACCCTGTCGTCTGTAGAACCAAATCACAGCCACATGAATAAAGACACAGATAGCAGTTTCTTGGACTCTGCACACACATAATAATGGAGGCGCACACAAAAGTTGCGTTTCCGTAATGTGAATACACCTTTACCCTAACCCTAATATAAACCCAATTCTAGCCTTAACCTTAAAACCCAGTCGTAACATTTTATATTGTCGTGAGGACCAGCCAAAATGTCCCCACAAAGACAGTAAGACAATTTGAATTTCTACAAATGTCACATAACCAGAGTTCAGTAGGAGACTGACCAGTTTAAACACATTACACCAGACAGGCTAGTATGGACAAACCCACAGGATGCGTTCATATCTAACTATGTACTGTATCCTACTACATAGCATAAGTTCATATTTTACAAATTATTACAATGAAATGAGTGCATGTTGTTAGGCTAGATGTCAGGAGTTGTTAGAGGAGCATCGGCCTGTTTCATTAGTTAAGAGCCAAAGAATCGCAGGAACCGCTGACAGGTCACGACTGCCACTACATGAAAATATGCTCCTTTTTATTTTTTTTACCTATTTCTTTATTTATCTTCTTGGTTCGATCTGAGCAAGCAAGGGAAGTTGTGAGGGACTATTATCACTGTACACACACACACACACACACACACACACACACACACTATGCAAACAGTGGCACACTCGCGCACACAGTCTGGTCGATTTGCATTTAGGGAAGTGGTGTTTTTAGCTGGAAGGTTTAACGCTCTCCAGCTCTAACTGACATGTAGGCTAAGGTAAACAATCCACATCCACACCCAGCAGACAGCTGCTCTCAATCTGCAGCAGCACTGTGGATATAAAGCTGGCAGGAATCACATAGATGAATCAGAGATCAAGATGATAATCAAGGTTTAGGACTGCAGCGGAGGTGTTCTTTAGTCAATAAAGGCATGATGGGGCGTCCTGGTGGCTGAACTATTAAACAAACCATGTCGCTGGTGTGACTCAGGTACTTCTCTTTGGTTTGGGTGAATTTTGTGGCACAAAATAGAAAAGACCATGACAATCAGCCTTGAAAAAGAATAATTGGGGACATTCTGAGAGAAAGGATTTCATCAGGTAAACTTTTCAGGGTATTGCTGTAGATAACAGCAACTTACTCCATCATGCTGTAACAGCACATAAAGCCATATTCCTGGATGTTCTGTGTTGAGGTTTTCTTGTTGAAAGTTGTTCTCGAAAGCCACAGACCTTATGCCAGGTGGGTCTGGGCTGTGAGTGGTATAAAAAGCTTTTTGCTTTGTCCCCCGGCTGCAGTCATTTCCAGTAAGGCCTGAGCTCCCTGCCAAATACTTTATAGGGACTCTGAACTGAGACAATGCAGCTGACCTTTCAGAGGTGCTCGCAAACAAGATTTACAACGTGAAATCCAAGATGGACGGTCGATTTCAAAATGCAAACTAAAGGTGAGGGGCCACGTGATATTTTGGCAGCATCTTTTTTTTATCAGTTTTGGGACATTATTTTGCTTTGTAAATGAAAAAAAAAACATTTATATTGAGAGTGAATATTCATTCTTAACCTTGGAATACAGTACTTTCAACTCCATAAAAAGTTGTCTTCTTCATCTGCTGAAGGAGACCGTGAGATGTGGTTGGAAGCGCCATTAAATGATAGTAAGAGGGCTTTGTCACAGCCCGGCTCTAGAGCTGTGACAAAAACGGGAGACACGTGGGTATACTGAACAAATAAAGTGATTTATTAACCAAAATGTATGTAAAAACTAAATCGAAATAATGTATGGGAGGAATCTGTAGAGTCAGTAGTGTAGGGAGTGGATGTGTGAAAATATGCTGCATGGATGTGTGCTGTAAAAACAAAGACAAAGAACCAAGAAACAGAGGTAGGGTGCCTGAGGAGGTCTGCCAGCCACAGACTGCTGCATGCTTTGTCATTTAAGCAGGGAGCACCTGCCCAGGTGTGTCACATGCTGCTGATTAGCCTCCTCATCAGGTCTGCAGCCTTGAAGAGAGAAAGCAAACACAGCAGAGGATCCAAACACAGAGGGGTCGTCATATTTAGCTAATATTTCATGTGTTTTCAAGGTACATTTCGTTTGATTTGTATGTTATTTCATTAATTTATTTGCATGCAAGTTACATTATGGCCATGAAATGTATGCCTTTGTTGTTTTATAGCTAAGGGATAGTTTATAGCCTTTCCAATGCACAATTAATAATCAGAGGAGGTTTGTAAATGTTTCATTTCAATACGTGATATTCCCATAACATTTGCTGTTATTATTATTGTTATTATTATTATTATTATTATTATTATTAAAGCAGCCTCCGGATCAAAATAAAAGGAAGAGAGAAGGAATGAAGCATACAGATTTTAACAATATTTATTTATCCTTAACTCAATATTTTCAAGGGACACTTCACTTGCAACTTTTTTTTTAATTTGCCATGGTGAGCAATTTATTTGACTCGCCATGAGCCCTGTAAAGTATGCCTATAATCATCTTTTCATGACCACTGTCTTTTAACTGATTTTAAATGTGGAGACTGGGGTAGATCATCAGAATGTCGTATGACTTGACTTGTGACTTGCTTGACCTGAGCAGGGACTTGACTTGACTTGCTTGATTCTCACCACAGTGACTTGGGACTTTCTTGAGAATTGAAGGTTAAGACTTGAGACTTGCTCGTGACTTGCACATGTGTGACTTATTCCAACCTCTGCCTTCTATCATCAAACAAGATGGTGGCACATGTGGAACGAGAGGCTAAGCGTCTCTCCAGACTCTGCGAGCTAAGGATCGAGGAGCTTGGAGGAGGAGCATGGGAATCAGGGATTCACGGAAAAGTCAAATTTCATGACTTTCCACAGGTCACAGCTGAAAAAGTTCTTCCTTCCACATTAGAAATAACTTGTGTCGGTCTGATTTCCCCCTCCAGTTAGGCTGAAAACCATCGACTGCAATGAATGAAAAACATGTTTTAATATACATGTGTGCTCTGCTATATTCATATGAAGTGAATACATATTCCCCTGACCTCACCAAAGAACTGTTTACGTTCCCTGACTTTCCTCTGTGTTGAACGCAACCTCGCAAAATTCAAAGACCTCCGAGACATTCCTTGACCAGTGAGAAGCCTGTTTAACGATATGGGGGGCAGAGAGGAGAGAAGAAAGGGAAGTCAGAGCCCTCTTTTGACAATGGAGGAGGGAGAGGATTGAAACAGACAAGAAGGAGGAGGATTAAGGCTCTGCTGCTGGCCAGGCCCGCAGAGGTCATCCTGCCCTGCTATGGTCACATTAAAGACCACAAGACCCCCTAACCCGTGTGAATGGACCCAGTTCAAGTGCAGACACCCTTTCCCAATAGTGCACCCCCCCCCCCCCCCCCCCCACACACACACACACACACCCACACACACACTCACACACACATTTTGCCCCCAGTGTCCAGTCATCACTTTCATGAGCTGACATGGGTTGTTGGGCGGTCTTTCAGAGACCTTTGAGCGTGCATGGGGTAATAGGCTCCCTAGCTGAATAAACTTGTTCCATTCACAACGCTGTGGCTCCAGAGGATGCTGGGAGAGCAGAGGAGGGGGAGGTGAGGAGGCCGGCTTGAGCCTGGCCACTCCTTACACTATCTAAACGTTCAAACCGCACTGGTACCTTTTCCAGTGAAGTTAACAATCTAGAGGACAGCTGCTTTACTCAAATCATTTCACTCTATCAACATGTATTGACATTTCTGCGAAATCTATACAACTATATTTTTCATGAAGGAGTGGCTTTATGGCTTCCTCTTATTTGTTGTGAGTTGATGATGTGAGAAGCCAATAGTGTGACAGTTGGCCTGCATTATTCTCAAGCCTCTATGAATCCATGTATTACGTCTTGAGGTTTTCTTGATTAACCATTCGGCTCGTTTGACAAAAAGAAACATACTTCAACATACTCTGTGGCGGCACGAAGCAGAGATAATGTAAACAAGATTCGGTCCAAACCGAGTCTACAGCTGGACCGTGTACAGTCAGTCAGTGAATTTGTGACTGAATTGTTACACAAATAGTCAGTGATCATGTCTATAATGTTAGATCCAATGGTACATGTCCACCAGGTCCGATGAGGACACTAGGGGACGCGCTGCTCCACTCAATTGCCGTTCAAGCGGTGATGTTCCCTATCATTGAATGCACCTGATTCGTTCCTGGTTTTCTGCTCGCTGTTTCAGACAGGAAACAACATGGCGGTCTGCTCGTAAACTTAGGCTGTATTTGAAACCGCCTGCTACATACTACTGACAAACGCAGTATGCAGTATACAATACACAGTACATACTGCATACTGCGTTCCTCAGTAGTATGCAGTATGTGACGGTTAAAGAGATGTATTTTGCAGTATGCTAGACGAGGCTTTAGCCTTTAAACCAGCTCTTAAAGCACAGGACAAAAAAACAAACTTGTACCACTACTGTAATATTATCAAAAAATACAACTTTGATTTAGTTGTTTATGTTCTGCCTGCTTACTTTATAAGATACTGCAGGTTTAAACAATGTATTCTAACAGCTCATAATGAAGTGAGACAAACAGGATCATCAACGAGGGGAGACGGGAAATATAAAATATTGATCCACAAAATTTACGTTACTCAAACTGCTTTTTCAGTTACAGCAACTAAACAGTGAACCCACTCAGCAGCTGGACCTGCTTTCCACAGGAAATGAATGGAAAGCATTGAGACGCCCTCCGTCAACGCATCTGGTGAGATGAGCCGTCGACACGCCCCCCCCCCCCCCCCCCCCCTCGAAAACGTAAACAAAGGACTGTTTCCGCCTTTTCACTTTGAAAGAGAAACGGCTGATGAGGAAACTCCAACACTCGGTTGACCAATCGTGTAACTTCATCACTCAGTCACTCAGTCACTAAGTGACAGACCTTTGCGTTTGTATGGCTGGTCCTCTGCAGTGCAGCCCAAAAAATATCAGAAGCCGGTGTTGGTATGACAGTCTGACATGCAGTGGCCTACCACTTTCAAGCGGCACCTGCCGTTAGGAAACGGTATATGCCAGTGGATCAGGAGCGGCATACCACTCCAGGGACCGGCTTATGCTGCTGAACCATAGTGGCACACCATCAGCCACTTTTCGATCTCAGCGTCACTTTCAACTAGCGCTAATAGCAAATATTTACAGACAAATGACAGAGCGCAGTGCAGCGGGCTCTGGTTGTGAACGCTAGTCTGAAATCAGCACATCAGAGAACCGTGCCGACACTGAGCTGACAAGAGCAGTAAGTGGGTCTGTTGTGTTAATGCAGGGGTCTGCAACCTGCGGCTCCGGAGCCACATGCGGCTCTTTAGCTCCTCTCCAGTTGCTCCCTGTGGATTTTTTTAAAGATTTGTGGAAATGAATAACTGTTTTTGTTTACATTTTCATTTTTATTTATCATTGTTGTAGGTCTATGGTACGATGGTACAACAGAGTATTAGGGCCACATTGAGGAAAATAAAATAAATCTGTGATTTCGAGAATAAAGTCATAATATTATGAGAAAAAAGTCGTAATATTATAAGAATAAAGTCAGAAGTTTACGAGAAAAAAAAGTCGTAGTATTATGAGAATAAAGTCATAATATTAGTATATATATGTATAGTAGTATAGTAGTAGTAATTTTACAAGTTGTTTTATGACTTTATTCTCTTTAAATTACGACTTTTTATTCTCGAAATCTCCGATTTTTTTCCCTCAATGTGGCCCCTACTTCACTGCAAATGTTTTGCGGCTCCAGACAGATTGTATTGGTTTTTTTTGCCTAAAATGGCTCTTTTGATAGTAAAGGTTGCTGACCCCTGTGTTAATGCTAATACGCCTCACAACATATACACACAGAGTATCAGTTCAGTTGGAGGGGTTTCTGTGAGTAATTTAAGTATGTTTAGTTCCGTATGTTAAAGAAAGTTTGGTGCTGGTGGTCTGTCGTTTTAAGTAGTGCTTTGCTAATGACGGTCCCGGTGGAGACAGAAACAGGGACGCCGTCCCTGGAACCACCCATTTCCTAGTTGTGTTCACCGCCGACATTTCCTGCAGGTTCCTGTAGAAAAGGAGTATTTGGGACACATACTGTACAGTAAGAGTCACATGGCGACTAGACACAGGAAGTAAAATCAGTTTGTCGTCTGTTATAATAACAATAAATAGAGGGAGGCCTGTATTCCTCAACATCCCCTGCTATTCTTCTTCAGAGGGAGAAAACAGTAGGAAGGGCAGTCAGAAACAATGGTTTTCCTGTAACACCAAAGACCCTGAGCATTGTGATCATCTAGTCAGATACTAAGTATGCAATCATGTTTGTCTCTCCTCTCCTTCCTCACTAGGACATATCTCTTAACATGATTTCATTTGGAGTGATTAAAGAAAGGGAGGAAAGTGATGGAGACAGACGTGAGACAGCGGTTGAGGTTATACTGATGCAGTGGCAAGATCACAAAATTAAAGTTGAGGCTTGTGTAGCAACTTCTACCGTAATAACTGCTCATAATGTAATAAGACTTTGAGTGCATAATGTAATAAGTTATTACATTATGAGAACATTATTACATAATAAACTTAGCAAAAACAAAAGTAGAATAATATAATAAATTCAGGGCATAATGTAATAATTAAAAAAAAGAGTACTCTCCTTGTCTTCTTACAGCACAGGAACCCTCTAGTTTTACATGACACCAGTGGAGAAGTTAATTTTAGCTGGACATTTTCCGTTTGGTCAAGAGGACATTTTCATCAGTCAGTTCCATATTGATGAAGCCTCTTGGATGTGAGTCTACAAGACATCCAGTGAGCTGGACAAATGAGAACCTTTACAGAGATGATGCTGAATTTAATATACTGGTGAATCTCAGCATGTGAAATAATTGTTCGGTACATAATTATACCCCCGCGAAAACGTAGTCGGGGTATATAGCGCTCCGCGTGTCCGTCCTTCCGTCCATTTCCGGAGTAGAAATCTGAAACTATTTAACTTAGGAACTTCGTATGATGGTTGACAGTGTGGTCTAGTTGCACCTTTTGGGGGTTAGAAGTCCAGGGTGCTCACATTTTTTTAAATGTTTTGCCAAAAACTGGTTTTTTTTCAACTTCAATTTCATACCAGAGTAGAACTCGAAAAACTATTTCACTTAGGAACTTCAAATTTGGTATGATGGTTGACAGTGTGGTCTAGTTGTGCCTTTCGGGGGTTAGAAGTCCAGGGTGCCCATTAATTAATTAGTTAATGCCCATTAATTCCATTGGTTTCAAAAGGGCAAAACCTTTGGCCCTATTTTAGTAGGGGTCAAGCTGAGAGTTTGTGACCCGGCAGCCATGTTGAGATCAGTTGAGGAAATACCAAGCACCGCCCACCAGCCGGAGCACAAACGTTCTCATTTTACAGCTAAACCGTGCACTACAAGATGATTCTGAAAACATTTGAGGAGAGAAATAGGCATTAACGTTAGCGCTGCCTAGTTTGACCTTATGATCGGAGTTTGTGTGTGATTGACAGCTGCCTCCGTTGAATGATCAGCCAATAGGAACGCTCTCTCTTGGAAATGACCTGTGATTGGTCAAAGTCTCCCGTCAAGTGCTAGATGTTTTAAAGCCTGAAAACAGCCATGAGGAGGAGCAGAAGTCTAGTTTTCTCTCAGAACAAGTGAATTACAATATGCTGAAAGGTTATTATGGACTTTTTTTACCAATGATGCCAAAAACATACTGCCTACTGCAGGTTTAAGGGCTTCATTATCATTTCTGGTTTCATGGGTGCAGGATGCATGCATTATATATCTGTCCTGTCTAGGTATTTACTGCACCCTATATGTCATCATATCATGGTGCTTTCTTGTAATTTAAGACGCATGACGTTCGGACCTAGCAAACAGTGTTATCTAATTGTGTTATGATCTAGATCAGAAGGCAGATACATCTGTGAGTCAGAGTTAAAGTTGTCGCTGTAAAGTCTGTTTTAAGTGCAGCATCATGAAGTTTAATGGTTTGGTGGTTAGCCAGCAGTGATAAATGACATAGGTTGCATGTCCCGGGGGCCCCCATCCCTGTTTTGTTGATCATATTTCCATAATTTTGCATGATTTGCTTAATATTTGCATCCTGACCCTTAGCAGGCCTTGGCTGCATGGCACAGGGGAAAGCCCAGTGGCTGTTACTCATTACACAACCAGGAAGCAACAACAGCAGCTGGCCAGGAGCCTCCAGCTAGGGGTGGTAACCACACCAGGGAACTTTCCCACCAGGCAGCTGAAATGAAATAAAACAGCTGAATTACTGATTTATGCAAAAACATATTCCTCCTGTCTGTGCCCAACTACTGTTCAGTCAATGTTTTTATCCAATCTAAAGGTAGAAAACAACAGAGAGTTTGTGATGTGTCTAGGAAGTGATGTTTTACAATAAATAAGCAGTAGATTGCCATAGGGCATTTTGCAATTTGATGTTTGAATGTATGAATCAGGTTCATCAGAAATGTAAACCTCATTTGGAGTGTAAGAACTCTCTTAAACTCACAGTGCCATTGAAAAGTGCAGCAGAACTGTATTCATGTCTGTTCTTTGTAGCCTTAGAAATGACCAAACAGCAACAGATCTATCTGTGAACTTTTATAATATATATATATATATATATATATATATATATATATATACCTCTTTACTGGATATGATCAATGTGTCTTTACTAACAGGCTATGTACCACAGTCCTTTAAAGTAGCTGTAATTAAACCTCTTCTTAAAAAGCCCACTCTTGATCCAGAGGTCCTAGCCAACTATAGACCTATATCTAACCTTCCCTTTACCTCCAAAATACTCGAGAAAGTAGTTGCCAGTCAGCTGTGTGACTTTCTACAGAACAATCATTTATTCGAAGATTATCAGTCAGGATTTAGAGTGCACCATAGCACAGAGACAGCACTAGTGAAAATTACAAATGACCTTCTAATGGCATCGGACAAAGGACTTGTCTCTGTACTTGTCTTGCTAGATCTCAGTGTTGCTTTCGACACCATTGATCATGACATCCTATTACAAAGACTGGAACATTTAATTGGCATTAAAGGAACTGCACTAAGTTGGTTTAAGTCCTATTTATCAGATCGATCTCAGTTTGTACATGTCAACGATGAGTCCTTCATGTACGCCAAAGTTAGTCACGGAGTTCCACAGGGTTCTGTACTTGGACCAATTCTATTTACCTTATATATGCTTCCCTTAGGCAATGTTATTAGAAAACACTCCATAAACTTTCATTGTTATGCAGATGATACCCAATTATATCTATCAATCAAGCCAGACGAAACAAACCAGTTAACTAAACTTCAAGCATGCCTTAAGGACATAAAAACCTGGATGACCTGCAATTTCCTGATGTTAAACTCAGACAAAACTGAAGTTATTGTACTAGGCCCTGAGCACCTCCGAAACAAATTATCTAATGATATAGTTACTTTAGATGGCATTGCCCTGGCCTCCAGCACCACCGTAAGGAATCTGGGAGTTGTCTTCGACCAGGATATGTCCTTTAACTCTCACATAAAACAAACCTCACGGACTGCCTTCTTTCATCTACGTAACATTGCGAAGATCAGACACATCCTGTGTCAAAATGATGCAGAAAAATTAGTCCATGCATTTGTTACCTCTAGACTCGATTACTGCAATTCCTTATTATCAGGCTGCTCCAATAAGTCTCTTAAGACTCTCCAGTTGATCCAGAATGCTGCAGCACATGTACTGACTAGAACTAGAAAAAGAGATCATATTACGCCTGTATTAGCTTCTCTGCACTGGCTGCCTGTAAATCCAGAATAGATTTTAAAATCGTCCTCCTCACCTACAAAGCGCTAAACGGTCAGGCCCCATCATATCTTAAAGAGCTCATAGTACCCTACTACCCCACTAGAGCACTGCGCTCACAGAATGCAGGGTTACTTGAGGTTCCTAGAGTCTCCAAAAGTAGAATGGGAGCCAGAGCCTTCAGCTATCAAGCTCCTCTTCTCTGGAACCAGCTCCCAGTTTCAGTCCGGGAGGCAGACACCGTCTCTACATTTAAGAGTAGGCTAAAGACTTTCCTCTTTGATAACGCTTATACTTAAGCTGCTATAGGCATAGACTGCCGGGGGACTTCCTATGACACACTGTCATAAGGAACTTCCTATGACACACTGAGCTCCCCTCTCCTTCTGTATATACTCATGTCCCATGTCCATGTTGTTACTAACTTCATTCCTTCCCGGGAGTCCTTGTGCCTCCTTGTCTCGCAGCTAACCGTGGAGCGGGGTCACACCTGGAGTGAGGTCATACCTGGAGCGGGATCACACCGGGAGCGAGGTTATACCTGGAGCATGGGCACACTTGGAGCAGGGTTTTCACCTGGATCTTGGTGGTCTCCGGTATTGTGGCTGCATCTGCTGCCGCGTCGGTGCCTGCTTGACACCAACTGCTACCATCCCTAATTAACTACGTCTGTACGAGGGACTACCAATGCTAACGAGGGATTTCCAACACCTAGTGACAATGTGGCAGCCTGGAGAATAACACTTCTCAATCACTGCCAAAGACATCAAGAGCTCCCAGCAAGCATGCTGATGCTGCAGGAACCAACGCACGGGCATCGATCGCAGGGACGTCCCACACCAATACACATGGACGTACTGAGGAGAGATGCTGGACAGTGCTGGCTTTCCGATAGTTGTATTATCACTCTTTCCATCCACCACTATTGGTTTTGTGTTATCAGCCCTACTTGTATTAGCTATTACAGCTGCTAGACTGCTATTGTGGCTGCTTCTATCTCTCTCTCTCTCTCTGCACTAACCAGATCAGTGACTGCTACCCTTGCTGTGTATGTCAAAGACACTGACATAGCATGTGAAGCATGTCATGTGAAGAAGAATGTGGTCCACCTTCCAGGATATGACCTAATGGAATCAAACAGCAGATTCCAAATGTTTGAAGCAACATGCACATACAGCATTAACCTGCTGACCCATGCTGCAAGCTGATAAAAACAGAGGAGACAATGAAGACACTCGTGGTGTAACATATGCATCGCCTCATGTGCACACTCTGATAAGATAGCATTCATTTCTCTTGTGCTAGGCTTGTTCCTTCTGTGTGGGAAAAACGACGAGGAATGTGCTATCACTTCCCATCGAGCATTCTCTCACTGCCACAGACAGGCAGCTTGTTAGCTAGTTCATTCCTGCCCACGCAGGCCCATTAGAAGGCTTGGCCTACTAAACTTTAACTCTGACATGTGGGAAAGGTTACTTTTAAAAGCCGCCGGGGCAAACAAGGTGTCAGTCAAAACAGGTTCAGAACTATTTTGGATGACAAACGCAGGTCGGATTTTACAAGACGGTTCCTTTAAACAAAGACACTTTTAACACCGAGATAAGGCACTCCTATAGGCCTTTAAAGCTCAGACAGCATAGCTCCCTGTCAGCGGAGGAATGCCTTTAATACAGGTTTATTGTGTTCAGAAATTACAGGCAAGAGGTTTCGTCACCATCAAAACCTCCCTTCCTTCCCGCTTCTCAAACATTTAATGGCTAGGCTGTATAAACCTTTATAATACAAAGTTAAAGCTGAAGTAGGCGAGATTGGAGCAAATATGATTTAAAAAAATTATTTTTATAAAACAGTCGCTATATTGTGATGAAACAGGTAACCTGAAAAAAATCATGTGCCTGTGTCCTTCGGTGTCCTCCGGTGCTCCTAACGGCATCTGCAAGATTTCACAGACCGGAGGAAAACAAGCAGTAAGAGCTGATCTGAGGTCTGCTATCCAGCTGCTGTCTATGAGAGCCGGCTGTCAGATGTTTTCAGAATCATCTTGTAGTGCACGGTTTAGCTGTAAAATGACGTTGATGATGAAGTGTGATCTGGCTGGTGCTTGGTATTTCCTCAACTTGATCTCAACATGGCTGCCGGGTTTCTCATTTTACAGCTAAACCGTGCACTACAAGATGATTCTGAAAACATTTGAGGAGAGAAATAGGCATTAACGTAACATAATATTGATTCATATTTGCTCAGCGCTGACTAGTTTGACCGTTTGGTCGGAGTTCGCGAGTGATTGACAGCTGCTCAGAGACGGCAGACTCCAGATCAGCACTAATTGGTTGTTTTCCTCCGGTCTCTGAAATATTGCTGATGCCGTTAGGAGCACTGAGACCTTTAGCTGTAAAATGAGAAAGTTTGTGACGCCGCCGCCATTTTGAAATCGGGTGAAGGAACGGCAAGTTCCGGTCACATGCCCGGAGCACAGCCAATAGGAACGCTCTCTCAATGAAATGACCTGTGATTGGTCAAAGTCTCCCATCACAGGCTAGATTTTCTAAAGCCTGAAAACAGAGCCATGAGGAGGTGCAGAAGTCCAGTTTTCTCTCAGAACACTTGAATTACAATATGCTGAAAGGTTATTATGGAATTTTTGCCCAATGATGCCAAAAATATACTGACTACTGCCCCCTTTAATAGGGATACACCTCCCTCCCTTCTTCTTCTTATTTTGACTATGGAGCAGTCATAATGACATGACTTCATTGCTTATAGATTCTATGTTTTATTTGTTAAAAAAGAAGCATGTTATTCTTCCTTCAAAAGTTAGTATTGAGTTGCTTTAAGGCAGATTTCTGTTGACAGTATACAGTAGTATACAGTAGTGTGGTATTGTTACCCTGCTAGTAGTTCATAGAACACTTCTAAAGCAAATGAGCAAATGCAGTTCTCCATTCCCCTTACCTTTTATCCTGCCAGCACATGACATCATGACATACATATAGCTGCCATTCCCTCGCTTAAAATATAGCCTCATATTGATCACAAAGAGGTTATTGTCCATGAGGCTGCACCGGTCAAAGCTGTAGAGAATATTCATCAGAAATAATATGTCAGTGTGAAGTAAACGGCCACACACATCATGCTTAACTATTTTCTTTCCAGATCCAGACATAAGTTTATCTCCGGTGTGGACGGACTTGACTATTGCACATCTGTCAAAGGAAAAGGAGGCCAGGTGGACCAAAAATAGCAAGAAAATGACTTAGACCTCAGTGGGTTTTAACCGGGCGAACCAGGTTAAACCACCTAGCATGCTACAGCGCTGCTACAACTGATGGAGAACTGGTGCGCTGCCAAAACTTCCTGCGTAAAATTCGCGCTCCAGAATTTGTTACGCTTTGCGAACGGTAAACAGCCGAACCCAACGTCCTGAACCGAAACGGTTAATTACAATGACACGTATTGTTACACCCCTGTTGGGGTGTTCATGTTGTTTCTGCTCCAGTTAAAGAGATAATGGTGAACAACCCACACTCCCCTTAACCAAACGTCCAGCCCTGAAGAGATCCACCATTGTTCAACAAGGAAGAGTCAAAACTGAATTTCCTCCTCATCGGCTCCAAATCTACCCTCAGCAAGCTCAACAACCCCACACTCACCTTTGATGGCACCTCTGTTTCCCCCTCCCCCCGGGCACGCAACCTTGGCGTGATATTTGATCCCACCCTCTCCCATGAGCCCCACATCCACCAAGTTATCAAAATCTCCTTCTACCACCTACGCAATATTGCCAAGATCAGACCCTCTCTCACACCCCCCGCTGCCGAGAGGCTCATCCACGCCTTCATCTCCTCCCGTCTCGACTACTGCAACTCTCTCCTCTACGACGTAAGCACTACCTCCATCAATAAACTCCAACTGGTCCAGAACGCAACTGCCCGACTCCTCACCCACACCAAATCCTGGCATCACATCACCCCTGTCCTCAAAGACCTCCACTGGCTCCCTGTCTCCCACCGGATCTCCTACAAAATCCTGACCCTCACCTACAAAGCCCTGCACCAACTGGCTCCCCCCCCTACCTCTCTGACCTCCTCTCCCCCAAGTCCAACCTTCGCAGCTTTGTGGACAGAGCATTCTCCAGGGCAGCTCCCAAGCTTTGGAACTCCCTCCCAAAACTCATCAGAGACTCTGATTCCCTCACACTATTTCAGTCCCGCCTCAAGACCCATCTCTTCTCCTCTGCCTACTCCTTGCCCCCCCCACCCTTACCCATTTGTCCATGTGTATGTATGAGAGTGCGCCTGTGTGTCGTTTGTCTGGTGTTTGTCTCACATCGCTTCCCGTCTATATTGTTAAGCGTCTTTGAGTTCCTAAAAAGCGCTATATAAGTCAAATGTATTATTATTATTATTATTAGTCCAGCCTTCATATGAGAATGTGCAGAATGTGCTGTCCACCGATGGTTCAATCAGCCAGTGGGACTATTTCTACCTGTAGTGCAGCGCTGCATCTGGAACAGCAGGCTTTGGAGTCATCAAATGGAATTTGCTGAACCATTTGAATCAGTCTTTTTTAAAGAATGTTGCCCCTCTCTTGGCTTTATCCCACACAGGGTACTGGTGCAGAGGCTTCATATCTGGACTGCGTTGTATTGATAAGTGCAGCAGCTTTTCAAAGCATTTCCGTAGCGAGTCAACAGCTTTATCTTCCAGGGTTTCCTCTGTTTGGACAAGGTCAGGTGACAGGCTCTGCCAGATATTTCTGAATGAACCGTGTGTGTGTGTGGCTGTGCGTGCAGACACGTGCATGGAGGGCCGTCCATTCATACATTCCTTCCTCCCACAGTAACCTGAGCCCTGGAGGGGGGGGGAGCACAGAAAGAGAGGGTGGAGTCTACTTGACTTCTCCTGTGATAATGCTCATTCATTTTTTTCTGACTTATCGAACATTTTCTTTTTTTCTTGTGAAATAGCTGATTCAGATCAAACAATCTGAGAACTGACTGAGGTTGACTGACGTTATAAACCTAATAATAATAATAATAATAATAATAATCAGGCTAAAAAATCCTCTCCGCTCTTTAATGTCCAGAAGAATCCTGACTGGGCTCCTGAGAAAAGAGAAAGTCCGAGCAGAAAGTGGAAGGCATGGATCTTTTTGTTCTTTCTATCACCGCTCCTTCTCTTGTGTGGTACTATAGAGACTGCTGGGGTTGACAAGACAACACAGAACATAATGCTCACACACACACACACACTCACACACACACGCACTCACACACTCACACACAGCAGCGCAGCCCCAGTCTCTGGCTCCCCTCCCCTGTGTCTGGTTGCAGCCCTCCTCCGTCCTGTGACCTACAGGCATTTAACCTCTGACCTGCAGGGCCAATATTAACTCTTGTGTGATTGTTCCAGGGCAGCCGACTTCCCCTGGCCCAGGCCCTGAGAACATTCCTGGTCCCCGTCGCTAGGAGAGCCTCGCTGTCACACTGCTGACCTCCTCTATGGCCAGGGTTACCCTTGATCTTCTGCGCGCACACACACACACACACACACACACACACACACACACACACACACACTCGGAAGCCCCTCCACTCCCAAACCTCCCCAGCCAGGGGTCCTGCTGTTCTGTCTCGGAGCTGAAGGCCACCCAGTCCGCCTACTAGCTGCCACTGTGTGCTAACACACCTGCATTCATCAATAGCTGCTGGTATCGGCCGCAGCATGGATGCTTGAAATGCTCACCGCCACTGACTTGTGTTTACATGCACATTAGTGTCCCGCTTTGGAGTCTTCTCCTGGTTTTGATCTTATTCGGGATATGACATTTTCATGGGACGTGACAAACCGTGTTAATTATCTCCGCGTTTTCATGTTCACAACAGTATTCAGGTTTCTGATCATGAGCATACAGGTGAGTCTCATGTTCCGAGTCCTCCAGGTAGCATCTGTTTACATGCGCAACAGATAATACCAGGACACTCCAAAAACCTGATCAGAACCAGAATACTTGTGCACATGTAAATACAAAGTTCTATACCATGAAAGGAACACTATATGTATTCGAAACCTCATACTATACTAGTAGTACGTACTGATTTGGCCAAAATGTAGTATGGAGTATGCAGTATGCGAACAAAAGCAAAATCTCCAGTATGCTAAAAATACCCAGATGTCGTACTGATTTGGAAAAAATCTCCAGTATGCATCTACCACACCTACTGTATCCTACAATGCAAAGCGCTGGACCGCTACAGTTACAACAGCAGCCAAAAACGGCTCGTTTTTTACATTTTTTGTAGCTATTTCATCACTAAATTCACTTCTAAAAGTTTTTGAGGTGAGAAATCAACTGTGTAGACTTTGAATATCGGCAGTTTTACAATATCAGATGGCGAATCAGACATTTGTTCCACCGTTGTTGGAGTTTAGAAGCTCCACAAAATGCCGTGACAGCTAGCTAGCGCCTGCCGGAGTCGCTGCCAACCAGCTCATAGCGGTCTGTGAGTATGACTACCCGGCTGGCTGGAGCTCTCTCTAGAGACCAGTCTCGTAAACAAGAGGCTGTTATTTCCTTGTTGACGGATAGTTTGTTTAAATATCACAACACAAATGTCTATTATAAATTAACAGGAACCTGTGTTTATCTGCCTTTTTGGAGTTGGAAAGCTCCACAATCGCCCGCGGGGGTAGCAGCAGAGTGGCAAGGGAAGAGGTGAGGGAAGAGGCGAGGGAAGAGGCGAGGGAAAGAGCAGCCTCCTACAGGGCAGAGAGATACCTGCCTGAGACAACATGACCCTTTTTAACATTCCTCTAATATCTGGAGGGAGATCAGTCCACTGTTTAGTTGCTGTAACTGAAAAAGCAGTTTGAGTAACGTAAATTTTGTCGAGCAATATTTTATATTTCCCGTCTCCCCTCGTTGATGATCCTGTTTGTCTGACTTCATTATAAGCTGTTAGAATAAATACTTTAAAACCTGCAGTATCTTATAAAGTTAACAAGCATAACATAAACAACAAAATCAATGTTGTATTTTTCAATAATATGTAATAGTGGCACGAGTTCTTTTTTTTGTCCAGTGCTTTAAGAGCTGGCTTAAAGGCTAAAGCCTCGTCTAGCATACTGCTAAATACATCACTTTAACTGTTGCATACTGCATACGACTGAGGAACGCAGTATGCAGTATGTACTACTACTCCTTTTGCTTAAAGAAACAGCAACACATCATGGTAGCCAGAATCCCCTTCATTTAAATAGGTGGAAACTAAACACTTTAAAACATCTTGTTGTTAAAAAGATTTTGGTTTAACCTACATGAGGATTCTGAAATATTTTCAGGTGCTGATATCTTTTCGGGGTTCTTATTCAGCATCCCAGTATTTAACAGGTTTACCTCAGAATTTGGTTAAATAAAAATGAACCTTCATGTTTCAATGAGGAAGCAAATTGAAGGGTTCACTCCAAATTTGCAGTCAATTAATGGATAAATGAATAAAAAGGCTCAGAGAACAAACAGGCAACTCAAGATAAATAAGTCTCTTGTATGATTTTATTCAAGACACACTAATGTTGTTTTGCGTTTTAGAATTTAGTTTGTTTAAGGGTGTTAAACATTAGTGTGGGAAGGTTTTAGAGGACAATTTCAGAACATATCTTCTGACTGTGCAGTACAGCATGCAACGCATCAGCTGTGATGTGGTAAGTGTCATATAATCTTCTTATGACATGAGTTGGACGAGATAAAATAATAAAATAAGATAGACCTCCCTTGACACTTGTGATCAATTAGTCAACACTTTAATGATTTGACAAATAAAAACAGTAATCAACTTTCTACCATTTCTAAAGTCATGAGGAATTAAACATTATTGATTTATGTGAACATTGCTATCACATAGTAAGGACCAGAAAACACACATTCTGTTTGAATGGTATCTCGTCTAAGGACAAGCCTCAGCTAATTAATATGGGAAACTGGTGCAAACTGTAGCTACATGCTTTTCTATGGAGACTAATGTTTTCAAATGTAAATGTTGCTGATCAGCATGTGTACCATCACTCATTGTGCCGCTAAGTTAATTTAACAAATGCCTGTATTTATTTATTTCAATTATTCCTTGAGGTGCAGCACATCATGACATTATTGGATTAAAATAAGACCTCTCCTCAAGCCCAGGCCCTTCACGCTCCACACATGATTCCATCTTGAATTTCTCCCTCGGGATCAATAAAGTAACTAGTTATCTATCTCTCTATCTTTATGTGACTTACCTAATAACTGCTTTTGCACTCCTTGGTGTTTAGTTGCCTTTATGTGTGTGTGTGTGTGTGTGTGTGTGAGTGTGTGTGTGTGTGTGTGTGTGTGCGTGTGTGCGCGTGTGTGTGTGTCAATCTTGATGTAAAGACATGAAAAAACAAGATTGTGACGATGTTTTCACTGAAGGCATTCAGAAATATTACTGTCGTCTCTTTGTCACAGACAACAATAGCGTGCTAACTGACGAGGCGCTCATTGGTCATTAGTCAAAATTGGGTGTCAGACTGTGGATGTAGTAGATATTAATGATATGTGAAATGTGATCAGTCACCATGAGGGACAATCGAGGACAAAGGCTCATGATATCTGCAGAAATTTCCGTTTGAAAGTGAAACGGGAACTTCAGAGTCACTTTGCTACACAGACTGCATAACTCACCTTCTGTCACGTGCTTGCTCGTGGTGTGCACTTTTCTACTGGGGGCGTTATATATCACATTGTACAGGGCTGTGTGAATATTGATTCTGATTGGTCAATCACGGCATTATGCGGTCTGTAATTTCTATATAACAGACCGTTGCTATGTATAACAGACCGTTGCTGTGTATAACAGACCGTTGTATAACAGATCGTTGCCACGGGCGGAGCTCTGATGTCGAACTCTGGCGGACTGTTTTTGTGTCAAACTATTAATTTCTTCAGTAAGTAGCCGTGTAATAAGCGGGATAATGTACAGCTAGCGGGTCATTGTTGTGAACCAACATCACCCTGTCGGTGATTCCTTCACAACAATGACCGACTCACTGTACATTATCCTTTACTTATTCTACTTCAAAACAAGTTTTGTCCCTGTGTTACAAAATTATGTTGTGCCTTTTTTGATCAGAACAAACCCAAGTTTAACCACAAAATGTGTGTGTCCTGGAGATAGGATTTAAAACAATATTATAGTAAGTTGTGGATTCTTCATTCATAATTATCAAATATCCCTGACAATCAAATTATTATCATTAATAACAGAAAGGTAAATCTAGCAAAGGAAGGTCTAGCAGCAATCTAACAGCACCACAAATCACAATCACAAAACAATATTGACATATCTTTAGGGTGATTATGTCATAAATATGACAGACATTTGAAGCTTCATTCGAAAACCTCCGACAGCAGTATGGACAGCGGATCTCAGATCAGCTCTACTGCTTGTTTCCTCCGGTCTGTGAAATCTTGCCGATGCCGTTAGGAGCACCGGAGGACACAGAGGCACATGATTTTTTTTTTCAGGTTACCTGTTTCATGTACTACTGTCACGATATAGTGACCGTTTTATAAAAATAACTTTTTCTAATCATATTTGCTCAAATCTCGCCTACTTCAGCTTTTAAATCAAGGCACCACTGATGAGGGTTGGAACACATATCAACTAGTAGAAAGCTTGGCCTTCAGGCTCAGCTCCCTCTTCAACTGGATAGGTGTGCACGCTGCACCTATAAGCTTTAATGTTAAATGTAAGCTCTAATAGACTTTCTCACAGAGTACATCGGGCAGAACTATTACTGTTTAAATGTCTTTAATAAGTATTTGGTTCAAGCGAACATTGGTCACTAATTTTGGTCTGTTCTACATATCATATACCATCAGTTTCAGTTGAGGCATGTGTGATAATATTTGCTTCCATTGTGTGTGTGTTTTGCTCTGCCGCCTCCAGTCACCTGTTGGTTTTTCCCCAAAACACAGCGCAGATGTCGACTGCTCATAAGAGAAGTTGACCACCTTAATACAAACGCAGCAGCCCATTCATCGCCTCTCACCAGCCACTGACAGAGAAGTTTGCTCAGGGAGATGGCTGCCATCCTCATCTCATGGTTAATAAGAACTGAGTTACACAACACCTGACCATAAAGACAGGGGGGACCAATATCTGATGCTCACTGTTCAACAAGGAACCAACAACCCCCCCCCAATCTCCTATACTACAATGAACATAGTGGACGTAATACTAAAAAACACCCTCTACGCTCACTGCTCACTTATTAAGTACATTTGTACAATCTAATGCAATTCAAGACAACAGCTCTGCCATAAGTTCTACCTTTAAAAAATGTATTATGTTCAATATATGGTGACATTGTCAGTAAATTCAACTATGTTTATTATCGAGGTCTTATGGTGGTGCTGTACTGGAACTACCTTATATTGAGAGGTGTTTCTAACATGAGGGAGTGTATTCACCAGCCATCCACAAAACAATTATCCCCTTTCCCATTCCCAATTCTGTTTTAGAGGGGTAAGGGTGAGGTACAGGGGGTCTTTAGGGGGAGATAGCAGGTCAACAGTAGATGTCACATAGAAGTGAAGCTGGAACCTGAAGATTAATTTGAGATGCAGCTCAGCACTGTGTGTCAAGTTGTTCTAGTCATAAATCAGAAAGAATAATGAAGTCATTAAAATAAATTGTGAAAGTGTATAAGGGGTTAGAACACGCATGCTCTGCATGAGCTTTTCGTAAGATATCATGCAAACCGTTTTCATGAGGATGGGTTGCGCCATTACACCTGAGCCAAAAGTTGGTACATTACACTAGCAGGTCCTGTGTGACAGCCCTCTTGGGGTGCATCCCAAACCTCTCATTTACATCCACGTGTACCTCACTTGCGTCTTTTCCTTGTGTCTTAGTCCCTCCCGCCGGGGGATGCATGCGGAGACGCATGGAAACCATGCGAGGAGAGAGGAAACGAGGAAATGTGTTTTTAGGGACAGACGTATTTTCCTCTGAAGCATCGCATGAAGCGACGACTGTTCGGCTGGATCAGCTGTGATCACAGCTGGATCAGCGGCTTTAACAGCTGTAGAGACTTTAGATGGAGTTTGTGTCTGAACTGATCTAATACTAATAAAGACACACAGTTCTTATCAGTGGCAGAGCAGCAGTGTTTCCTCTATGTAGCCTGTTACCTGTTTAACAAACACCTGCACATGAATAACAACCTGAACACTGCAATTATTGATTAGGCTAAATGTTTGAGGGGAAATTGAAATGATGTAACTCATATCAGGAATTATCAGCCTCACGTGATTGGGATGGAAATGAGGATAAATGATGTAAAAGTGTTTGTTGATGACAGACAGACTCTTCATCTCTCTCTGACTTTAAAGCTTCAGTAGGAAGTATATTTTTGGCATCATTGGGCAAAAATTCCATAATAACCTTTCAGCATATTGTAATTCAAGTGTTCTAAGAGAAAACTAGACTTCTGCTCCTCCTCATGGCTCTGTTTTCAGGCTTTAAAAAATCTAGCCTGTGATGGGAGACTTTGACCAATCACAGATCATTTCAGAGAGAGAGTGTTCCTATTGGCTTTTGCTCCAGCTGGTGGGCGGTGCTGGTATTTCCACAACAGATCTTCAACATGGCTGCCGGGTCACAAACTTTTCATTATTCAGCTAAACAGTACACTACAAGATGTTTCTGACAACATCTGAGCATAGAATAGGCATTACAGTAACAGAATATTGATTCATATTTGATGTGCCTACCTGAAGTTAGGTTCAATCATCTTAATCTACAGACAGAAAACGTGGGGCCAGGTTAGTGTTATTCCAGGTTTCTTACCAAACTGAATGTGTGACTGCATGTCCCCATGACCCCTCTCAAATCACAGCAATGAACTTGGTGAATACATTGTTCCTATTACTGATACGACACGATACAACTTTATTGTCAGTTTGCACTGAAATTAATTTGCATCCATAGGCAGCTTAATAATGAGTGATAATGATGGCCTAAACTAACAATTACTATATAATTACATATTAGCGACCATTTTATAAAAATAACTTTTTTTAATCATATTTGCTCCAATCTCGTCTACTTTAGCTTTAACTGTATCCTTAATAAAAGTTAATGGGGGAAATAAATGGTAAATGGACTTGCATTTATACAGTATGTCACACTGATAGCAGAGGCTGCTATACAAAGTGCCAACCTGGCCATCAGGATCTCATCTAAATACAACTATTCACACACCGATGGCTCAGCCTTCGAGAGCAGTTTGGACACTTCGAGAGCAGTTTGGACACTTCGACGCGTGACCCGAGGAGCCGGGGATCGAACCGCCGACCTTCTGATTGGAGGACAACATCCAAGTCTCCTCAGATAACAGATTGTGAAAAGCAGAAGAAGACCAGAAATAGGATTATGAGACGGTCTTCAAGGTGGCCGGACCAGAACGACTTCCAGTTCAATTGAGGAGCGGAGAAATGTCAAATAAGAGACTTGAGATGCCCCTGTAGTTTTGGCGTTTTTTCACGTTAAACTCGGTGAAAATACAGTCGAGTTGAACCAAAGCACACTTGGTGATTGTTGGAAAGAGTAACGACGATGGTTTAGGTGAGTTTTATTTTGTTTCTGTCCAGTTTGAATGAAGTGTTTTACGATGCTCCGCTACGTACAGCTGATCTCAACATAAACAAAAATACACGTGGATGATGACGCAAGCTGAATGGAGAGGGGGGGGGGCAATCGTACTCGGCCAGCTTGGCGGAGGTCTGCGCTCTCCGAGTGCCATTCTAGTTTGTTAAATAAATCTTTAGTTAAAAGTCAAAGTGTTAATAGATGCTCCCAAAGGTCAAAGTGGACGAGGTGATGAAAATCTGTCGTCAGATGCTGTCAGGTGATGTGACCTCAGCATATAATGCTGAAGTGCTTAACCTGCACGGACCAGAATGAATTCTGGCCATAGACAACAGATGGATTTCATGTTGTCGACTTTCCACAATAAGATCCCCCTCTGCCACCGTTAAACACACGCAGCCTCATTTTGAATGACCGGTAGTGTTGGTACAGCTGTGAAATGTGTAAAAGAAAGCATTAGTGTGAGTGAGCGTGCGTGTGCGTGTGTGTGGATGTTACTAATGAGTTGAGAAGCAGGTCAGCTCAGCAAGAAGATGGAGGCCTCCTGGTGAGGAGTGGTCACCACTCAGTGATGGCCACGCTTCAGGACACACACACACACACACATACACACACACACACACACACACACAAGGAAGCTGATCAAGTGTATGCAATGAGGTCAGGGAGGTGTGTGAGAGGAGGAGGATGGCGTGAGAACACAAGGCGACAAGGGGGGAAAAAATCCCTCTTACTTTTTTTCTGTGGATCCATATTGTTCTGCAGTGGTGACCACAGGCTGGACACATGCCTGCCATTTGGGCAACAGGTGGTCAGACAAGGTCAACAGACAGTGGCGAATAAAATGCGAGGAACAAAGGATGAAAAATTGGGTTTGATTTTTGAACATGCTGTGCAGAAGTTCACGATTTATTTAGATTTGTAGCTTTAGTGCACATGTTCCCATTGATTGCCCCAGATTATTTTTTATAGTCGTCACTTAAAGGGACTGTATGTAAGAATCAGAATTGCTTGTTAACAGCGACACCTGTGGCCGTTAAGTCAACGAAAGTCAGCGTCGGGCTCGCGCTTGCTCGCTCTACATAGACGAGCATCGCTCAAAACAGTGAGGCGAAAACCACAATATCACTCTATATTTCAGCTGCTTGGCGAAGGTCTCTCCATGAATCAATGCTGATCCTAGTGTTGGCTTTTCCTGCCTCAGCCTCCCGACCGCGACCGGAGGGAGACACCGGCACCCGGTCTGAGATGATAACGTTTCTCTCTGCGAAGCTCTGTCACTTTACAAGACACGGGAAACCTCTGTTGGTCTGGAGGAGATACACGATACAACTTTATTGTCAGTTTGCACTGAAATTAATTTAGCATCCATAGGCAGCTCAATAAGTGAGTGATAGTGATGGCCAAAACTACCAATTACTATATAATTACATATTAACACTTGAAGCAAAACTTCTCAGTCTAATGAAAAGACAGAAGACATTTTAATTAAAAAATTAGAGTGTTGTTCTCAAATGGTCTAACCCTCAGTATATCGCAACATCACCCTGTCTGGGATTCTTTCACAACAATCTCCGGCTCGCTGTACATTATCCAAAGCCTATATATATATATAAATATATGTGATAAAATTTGGAACATGAGAGAACATATATCAAGCAACATTGAGCTCATATAATCATTTTTTTTAGGAAAAGCCATACTTTTTTTCAGCACCCTTCTAAAAGCTCTGTGGATGTATTATTTATTTATTTTTAAATGATTTGTCTCCATATAAATATTATATAATTTATCAATTTAACCTTTAAGCACCAGTTTAGGTTTAACATTCAAGACCATAATATTCTTTTTCCAATCTGAATGTATTTAGATTGGACCCAGTTGTTTAATGCCTGCATAATCTCTTGGCTGCCTCCCACAGAACACCAGGACCGCTCACTGACGGTTGATTCATTGTTATGAATCCAGTAGATGAAATATATATTTTGCTCCTCACGGCTCTGCGATGTGATAAAGACATTTGGAGCAAATCAAAATCCAAAAGTTTTATACATATGATGATGAAATGAAATGAAAATGTAGTTGATATGAGAAAGGGATTGGTGTTATGAAGGAAGACGAGTAAATGTCTCACAGAGGGATGAAAAGTTAGCCAAGCGTCTCCAACAGAACATTCCCATAATGCTCTCTGGGCATCCAGTTGTATCCGAGGAGTGCAGCCAGCCTGCATTCAAATCATGCTGTTATTAGAGCAAATTCAGATCATTGGAGTACAGTATTCGATTAGTGAATATACAGTATATGTTAGCGTTTTCACGTTAGGTCCGATTGATCCGTACCGAGCCCGATTGGCCCCCCTCGCTGCTCAGCTTCCACATTAGTAAAGCTGTTCCATACCCGAGTACACTTGCATCATCATCCACGTGCATTTGTTTATGTTGAGATCAGCTGTACTAGTGGCGGAGCATCGTAAAACACTCCAAACTCATCAACACCGTCGTTGTTACTCTTTCCAACAATCACCAACTCTGGTTTGGTCAAAATAAACTCTCATTTCACAGAGTTTGATGTGAAAATAGGCCGACTCTCAGCAGTTCTCGTTCTTCAGAGGCGGATCATTTAACTAGCTAAATAAAATAACAAATATCACCTACTATTGTTTATATTTTAATGAACCTCTCGCCTGCCTTCCTGCTTTATCACCCAGTAGTTCAGAGGATGAGATCGGCGCACGCTGCGCGCATATACAGATTTCGGAGGAGGCCGGCGGCGAAAAAAGCCTGCCCTTTCACTTTAACTACTCGTTAACTGCTAACGTTACTCGCGTTAAATAGCGGTCCACTTCCGTGTTTTGGTACGGTTGGCCTTCACAACCGATGCGAATCGTACCCGAGTGCACATGAACCGTACTCCAGACCACCTTTTCAAGTGGACTCGGGCACGGTTCGTCGATCCGTGGCTGAGTACGGTACGCAGCGTTCACACTGATCAATCGAACTGGACTTTGGGGGGACAAGTGTACTCGGATCCGGGCCCGGGTCCCTAATTGTGAAAGCACCCTATAAGCTCAGCATCAAACACAATTTATTCTGCATTCTGTCAACATCTTTTCCAATAAAAGAATTTGTTGAAAAAAGGTAATTTCTACTTTTCCCCGCCACAGGAAACCCATGACGCTTCTTTGTTTCTTCTTTTAGATTACTTCTGTTTCGGAACAGGTGCTCCTCCAGGAAAAGCATCCATCAGCTAGTGTATCAGATCATGTCCTATTCAATTACAATGCATGGACTAGTCCACCTCTCAAAAGCCTGTTGCCAGCCGTCCTGTCCGTCTGTGTGTCTGTCTGCTGAGGGGTTTTGACCCCCTCTAGCTGAGGCTTTGACAACGTGACAAGGCAGCAAGCCGCGGGCCACGATATTGTGTAAAGGGCAACTGTCCATTCGTGGGACTATTGTCTGGATGAGCGCTACTGTCTCTGAGACAAAAGAAGCACCTGCCTGATGATTCAAACACACACACACACACACACATGATGGTCTGCCATGTGCCTGACACAAGGCCGCTGTGTGTCCATAACCTCCCATTACACAAAGGAGGGGCGTGTGATGTGGAGCTGGACATGTAACACACGCTCAGGGATTGTGTGTGTGTGTGTGTGTGTGTTGGGAGTGGGAAGGCTCACTCTAGGGGTCAGTTTGGCGGGAATGTCAGGCTTGTTGGATTTACATCTGTTCAGCAGTGTGCCAGGCTGTGCGCCACACTACAGAAGAGACTCTCTCTCACACATACACTCACACACACACGCACGCACGTACGCACGCACGCATGCATGCACGCACACACACACACACACACACACACACACACACACACACACACGCACACACACAAGCTCATCCAGCCATTTGTGAGTAACAGAAAGGCATCATGTTGGCATGTGCCTGATTAACAACAGGTCAATCTGTTCCTCAGCGTGTGTGTGTGTGTGTGTGTGTGTGTGTGTGTGTGTGTATGTGTGCACACGGGCAGCGGAAGCGACACTAAAACACTTGTTGCGCATCTGTCCTCCGAGACATGTCCAACGAGCAGCTCCTATAGTCAAAGAGAGGCTGTGTTGATCCAAGCAGCCTTCTATTGACAGTCATCCAGAGGCACAGAGGCAGACTCATAGTCATAGCTGCGGGGCTTAGTGTGAAGAATTGTGCATTCATGTGCTGTCAGGATAATTGCTTACACTGCTCTTCACCGGGGAGTTTCACTTAAATGTCAGGACACAAGTTTGATCGGTTACAATTAGGGATGGAACAGGTTCAGGTAAAAAAATCTGAACTGAACGCGTGTATGCATTGTTCGGTTCATTTGAAAATAAGTTATGAGGCCGATTGTGTGTTTTTTTTTTCATGTAGAGTTAGGCTCCCGTTTCCTGTCACACTAGAAATCAAGGCCTATTGAAGGAGGTTGGGACATGGGTCTTGAGGTACGGGGTATAGCACATGCTCAGTGTAACTGAAGCTGCGGTCGTGCGTTGCTATTGGCTCAATTTTGGCGAGTGCAGACCAGATTTTACTGTGCATGTGTTGTACCCCAAAGATATGACACGTTGATGAAGCATGACCCAGCCTTTCTGTTAATGCAGGGGACAGCAACCTGCAGCTCCTGAACCACATGCGGCTCTTTAGCTCCTCTCCAGTGGAAATGAATAACTGTTTTTTGTTTACATTTTCATTTTTTATTTATCATTGTTGTAGTAAATAAATCTGAGATTTCGAGAATAAATTCATTTTACGAGAAAAAAAGTCCTAATATTATGAGAATTATGTCATAAGTTTACGAGAAAAGGGTTGTAGTATTATGAGAATAAAGTAATAATATTATAAAGTAGTAATTTTACGCGCTATTTTCTTTTCTTCTCGTAAAGTTATGATTTTATGCTTGTAATGTTCTGACTTTTTTTCTCATAAAGTTATGACTTTATTCTCGTAATATTATTACTTTTTTCTCGTAATATTGTTACTTTTTTTTCCTCGTTAAGTTATGACTTTATTCTGGAAATCTCAGATTTATTTTCCCTCAGTGTGGCCCTAATACTCAGTAGTACATTTGCACTTGGGCCCTCACTGCATTAGACTTATATACTATATTCTTAGACTATAGGCTGTGTTACCTTCATCACAATGCTCAAATGTTTTGCGGCTCCAGCCAGATTTTTTTTTTTGTTGCCTAAAATGGCTCTTTTGATAGTAAAGGTTGCCGACCCCTGACTTAATGCATCCATGGACCCAGCCTCCTTCACGGATGAAGTGCGCAGAGTGCGGCTGTCAGTCAGTTTAGGAAAAGTTTGTGGACACAATAAAGTCCAGTTGATCCACCAGCATCGTTTGGCTCTGCTGTATGGGAGCATTACGGATTTAATGTTACCATGAAAATGACGAGAAAAAGTGGTGGATAAAAATATGATTAAAAATGTATTTTTATGACTTTTTTTATGCGTACCGGAGCTTCTCACAAGCTGCCGGTACTCTCCTCTGCCCTCTCCATATCAGGTTCTCTGGGAGATTCATAATGATGATTCATAACGGATGCAGCGTATTTGCGCCGTGGGTTCACGTAAGGAACGGAAGCGCTGCGCGAGCTGAAGCCTGCCAGTTCACATCAGAAGCGCATTTCTGTGCACAGGTCAACAAACGATTCTGATCCTCTGCTGTTTACTATAGAGCTGTCTGTCTGTCTCTGTTTAGACACAACCGACATATATGTGGAACGAGTGCATAATTTAAAACCCACGATCACGAACAGCAGTGACACGAGGCTGTTTCTAATAAATATGATCATTGATATCACATATAATATATGATTTTATATAGTTTATAGTAGATTATCCGTGTGTCTTTTTTTGCCACGATCGTTAAGCCGTATGAACATAAAAACTATGTGGGGAACATCTGGACGAGCCGACGCACGGTGCGGTACTGGGTGTGGGTGGAGAACGAGGGTGCTGTAATATGTAAATACAATGTTGACGTCCGTTTTGTAAAATTGTTAGTGAACTTTTCATCATAACTTTTCTTTGTGAACAAATATAATTAATGAAACATTATTTACAAGTTTTCTGAATCTGCTCTTCTGATTTACAGAAGATGATTTTACAGGACAAACATTTCCAGGAGAATTAAACGTTCAGACGAAGGCTGTGATGAATAATAAGTACAGCTCTTGAGTATGTAATAGTTTTAATGTCAGTGCATATTTATCTTCACATTACCAATGTCACTTGAAAATGAACATTTTACAACTGTTATTGAAGTAAAGAGATTGATCACACTGTTGTGTGACATATGTGCGTGCATGGTGTGTATTTGGTTTTCCTGCTTGTTTTGTCATTGCATCAGGACCTGCAAGCATGTACTGTACATATACTTGCGGGGAACATGTGTGCCTAGTGGTAGGTGGATGTGTATTTGCGTGTGTGCATGCATATATTAGCTGTCTTCCTACAAGTGTTGCACTACACTGAGGCATTTTAAAGGCTGAATGGAGGAGTGTAGAGGAACAGGGAGGGACAAGGTCGCTTTCAGAGGAGGGAGGAACTCAACACATAAATCCTCCAGCTTCTCTTTGATAAGGCTTCAATTCACCAAGGATCATGTACCATGCTAATAGCTGCCTGCTTCAACCTCCCAGCCAGCTCGCATAACACACACACTCACACACCACCAGCACTGACACAAACAAACACATAGAAGCAGATATAAATATGTGCAACATATTCATATAAAATTACCCCAAAACACATGTATGCTGACAAACAGAAACAGAATAGCTGTTGATAAAAACAAATTTATACATACAGTCATGTCTGCAGCTCTGGACACACCAGGAACCACATAAAAAAATAACAACACACGTTTACGCATAAGAATACAAATGTATATAGGGAGGCTATGTCTAAATCTAACCATATAGTAGCTCTTTCAAACACACACTCTCACTCACTCACTCACACACACACACACACACACACTGAGGCCAAAATCAGGCCATTTCTGTCCTGAGATGTTCACACAATTAAGTCAACCTAATGCGAGTGGACAGGCGCCCACTGCCATGGCTGCCAGACACAATATGCTATAATTACACATTCACTAAATGCAAACATCTGAAAATGTTGTCTTCTGTTAGAATCGGGAGCCTGAAAGAATAAAGGGGTCCAGGGTTACATGCCAGAATCTAAAGCAGACCTTGTGGTGCCCAACTTCATTGCTAACTCTAGAAACTACAGCTAACAGACATCCTTTTTGAAATTCAACGGATGAGACGGGATTTTTCTCCAGGAGACTTTAATTTTTTTTAACAAAAATTTTAAAACATTTCAGGTTTTGTGATATTTAAAACAAAATTAATTTTGAATATTTTCCACCTTCACCAAAAATGTGATGCTGTAGTACACAACACATCCACAACCATTTAATTGAATACCAACTTTTTTGTTTCATCAGTGTGAAAACAACAAAACCAAAACAAGTGTTTTGAAAAGTTCTCTGTGGAACAATGTGTTGAGATGAAAGCAGTCTTGCCTATTTCATTAGTGTGGGTGTAGCTCTAAGCCTTGCATGCATTCAGGGATGTTAATGCAGGCTGTTGACAGATGTGATTCTAAATAGCACCACAATGTGAGTCTTCACTATAGCACACCATGACCCCCACGCTAAATGAAAAACACTAGAAGGACTTCCGGTTTGAGGGCAGATGGAGTAGACGTAGTCTGTGTCTCGCACCCGTAATTTTACTCTTCAACCTTTTCAAGCCCTCTAAATTCCACTTTGTTTTTCTAGTGAGTGGACAACGGCATTACTGCAAACTACATATTACAGTAATATGGCATCAGATAGGGCAAGAATGATCCGAATGTTAAAGTCGACCCCACTGAGGCAAACACTGCTAGCAACAAAGTCAACATGACGCCTATAGCTAGTCTTCTGGAAGAGCACCGTAAAACCAGTCTATCTGAATTCAAAGATGAATTCTAAGCTGAACTCAGGGCTACGGTCCAGCATGTCCAGAAAATTACCTCGGTTGAGTCTAACGCCATCCTACAGGAAGAACGCATACTCGCTCTGGAGGCAGCGTGGGTCGTCATCATCAAATTACACCATTACCAATAGAAAGAAGGCAAGGCAAGGCAAGGCAGCTTTATTTGTATAGCACATTTCAGCAACAGGGCGATTCAAAGTGCTTTACATAAACATTCAAGAACATTGCGACAAAGTGCAAAAGAACATTAAGACATAATTAAAACAGTTATAAAAACATAAAAACATTAAAGATAAGAAAATAAAAACAAGCTAAAAATAAAAGCTAGGATAGAAGCTAAAATAGAGTATAACACACAAGGGTAAAAGTTCTAGTGCAGTATAAGATCATTATCTGGTTTAATTAAATGCAGCAGCAAACAGGAAAGTTTTAAGCTTTGATTTAAAAGAACTCAGAGTTGTAGCGATCCTGCAGTTTTCTGGGAGCTTGTTCCAGATATTTGGTACATAAAAACTGAACGCTGCTTCTGCATGTTTCGTTCTGACTCTGGGGACACTAAGCAGACCTGATCCAGATGACCTGAGAGGTCTGGATGGTTCATAACATAGCAGAAGATCAGAAATACATTTTGGCACTAAACCATTTAGTGCTTTGTAAACCAGCAGCAGTATTTTGAAATCAATTCTCTGAGAGACAGGGAGCCAGTGTAGAGACCTCAGAACTGGACTGATATGATCCACTTTCTTGGTCTTAGTGAGGACTCTAGCAGCAGCATTCTGAATCAGCTGCAGCTGTCTGATCGATTTTTTATTAAGACCAGTAAAGACGCCGTTACAGTAGCCAAGTCGGCTGAAGATAAATGCATGGACTAGTTTTTCCAAATCCTGCTGAGACATCAGTCCTCTAATTCTTGCTATATTCTTCAGGTGATAGAAGGCTGTCTTTGTAATTGTCTTAATATGGCTGTTAAAGCTCAGGTCAGAGTCCATGACTACACCAAGATTTCTGGCTTGGTCCGAGCTTTTTAACATTACAGATTGTAGATGAGCACTAACCTTTAATCTTTCCTTTTTGGCTCCAAAAACTAGGACCTCAGTTTTGTTTTTGATCAGCTGAAGAAAATTCTGGCACATCCAATTATTGACTTGTTCAATGCACTCATCACTCAGTGCTTGTATTGGACGGTAGTCTCCTGGTGATAGAGTTATGTAAATTTGTGTGTTGTCTGCATAGTAATGGTAATTTATTTTGTTGTTATACAAAATCTGACCCAGTGGAAAAGAAAAGATCATAAGCGAGGCCAGAGTCAGGAGAGGCAAGCTACAGTACCGAGGCTCTCCCATTGGCATCAATGAAGACTACACTCTGGAGGTAGTGGATCAACGCATCAAAATACAGATACAATACAAATCCTGCGACACATGACAGATGGATACAGGAACTCTCAAAAAAACTGCATAAAACTTGGAAATATAAGATTCTTCATTAAGGCCCAGACACACCAACCAGACATCAAAGAACTAGTGCCAATGAAGGCTGACCTTTGAGTCGCCTCAAGTCTCCTTTGTCTTGGCCAAAAAGTTGCACTCGAACACACCGCAAAGACTACAGCCGACGGCCAGTTAGCACGTACGTTCTGCACCTGCGTTAGATGAAATATCTCTCTACACCAGCAGGTGGCGGTAGTCTGTAATCATCATTCAAAAAGGGAAACAGGAAGACAGAGGACGGCCACTTTGGTCCAGACTGAAATATATCTACATCTACGTATGATTTGCAAGACGAGTATCCCGTGCGTCGGTCTCCGATGCCGAGTGACGCTGACCAAGCAGCAGTATTTGATGAGTTGGGACTGAGAATGTGCAACGTGTTCTCTTCCGAACTCCTCATATACTGACACGCTGTCAGACCCATCGGCGTCACTCTTTTTGATCACAGAAAACGCATGCATCATGTTGTGAAGTAAACACTTGCTTAGGTTCAGGTAATAAAACCTCTATAGTTAGGTTTAGGAAAAAAACAACAGAGTTGGGCTTAAAAGTACTCCTTTTTTAGAGTGAAAATGACACTGAACATTGTGAGCAGGGGACACGAACAAACAGCTGATTGTAACGTGATGCACGGGACACTAACAGCGGTCTCCTTGTGTTTGTTGGACCCATCCACATCCACTCCCACCTGCCCACTTTGTGTCTTTTTTCTCTTAAAGCTATGTCAGCATACTCCCGGCGCACTTTCCCTGAGCGTTTGATATTGACACAGATGGATTTATAGGGCAGTTAATGGAACGCCTGTAGCGTCTCGTACCGATGCTAAACGGTGCCTTAAAGGTCCAATATTATGCTCATTTTCAGGTTCATACTTGTATTTTGTGTTTCTACTAGAACATGTTTACATGCTGTAATGTTAAAAAAAAACTTTATTTCCCTCATAGTGTCAGCCTGAATATGCCTGTATATACCCTCTGTCTGAAACGCTCCATTTTAGCGCATTTTGATGGAATTGCAACAGAATTGTGTTGCTAGGCAACAGCTTGGGTCCATGTGTACTTCCTGTCAGCTGATGACATTCACATACACACTGCAACCAGGAATAAACTGGGACACATTTAGAATGTTTACATTTAAAATTGTGTCAAGGGTCTAAATATTGTATATTCGTGACATCACGAATGGGCAGAAATCCTGACAGCTTGTTTCAAATGCAGAGTTTCTGAATAGGGACTGTGTATTTCTCTGTGGATTGTGTGTTTCGATACTTTCATAGTATTTATATAGGACTTAAGCCTGCTTTATAATAAAAAAACATGAAAATTTCACTTTTTTATAATATGGGACCTTTAAGCGTCGGAATTGGACGCCCTGGGAATGAGAACCTGCTGGAATGTGTTGGTTTGTGGCTGTGAGGGCCAGGATGGCCCATGCCGGGGTTATACATTTAAACTTGTTACAACTAAATAAAGATCTTTATTTAGAAAAACAAAAAAGACCGGCCCACAAAAAACTGGCCAACCAGGAAAATTTCTAAGCTTCCCAATAGAGTGCTCAAATCATTGTAGCAGGATGGTCAGAGCGACAACCATCTTTATGTGTAGTTTACTGGTGCCATAGAGTGCTGCAGGGATGATGTATTTCTGTAGGCTGACAAAAACACAATGGGATTTTTCCATTAGAGTTTGGATTGTTGCAGAAAATACGCTCTGTGGCAAACACAAGTTTATGATACCTGAATGCTGTGTTTTCCTTTACATAAATAAAGACATTTACACCATGAATTGATGCATACAAATTCAACAGAATGCAGGAAATTAATGGTTTGATGCTCAAAATGTCCCTGAGGGAGAACCCCAAGGCCCCCCCCACCCACACACACACTTAACATTATCCACTAAAAGAAAAGATTCTGGACCTCACTAATTACTTAACCCTGCCTACGGCCCTGAACAGGAAGTGAGCTGAAATTATAAATGCTTGATCAAAGGCATTCAATCCAGAAATTATTTGGATTGCTAATGTCCTAAAGTTCATATTGTTTATGCATTTTGGATGAATCTGTGTTTAGCATGACAACTGATGCAACATAAGGCTTGCTCTGATACTTAAGAAGTGTTTAACAACTAACACAGTGAATGAACTGTGCCACTCCATAAGCTGTAAATGAGGGCAATAGGACCAACAAAGAATACATTCCTCAGACGAGAGGGTTTCCACTGCCTGTTCTCAAATAAAAGGCGAGCAGACGCTGCTCTATAAACCATGCCGGCCCTCTCACTGGGAAAACCTTTTGCATTTTAAGCCATCCCCCCAACCTCTCTGTGTCAATTGGCCAGGGGGAAGTGAGGAAAGTGGTCATTGCAGGTCAAAAGAAGGCCTACAGGGGTCCTGACTTTCAAGGTGGTCCCATTAAGGATCATTCGTTTTATAGTGCTCCTTAACAGTCCTCACTTCCTGGATGACCTAAACTGTTACTTAGATTCAAGACTAACAAAACACAGGCAACACATCTTCAAAGATGGTTCTCAGAAGATCCCTTTTATTCAACTTGGTGACTATTCATACATTTGGAGACACTTTTCCACTTTCTGAAGCAATTCAAAAACATGTCAAAATGGCTCTTCACCAAAGCAGAATGGGGCTATTGTACAAGACCAAAGTTCTGGTATTGCTAGAAACTAACATGTGTATATACACACACACACACACACACACACACACACACACACACATTGCACACATAGTCATAGACACAGAGGTCAGATAAAGCGTCCACTGACACAATCCAGCCAGTGGCATCTGAGGAATCTTAACAGGGTTTTAATGGCCTGGGAGGCAACAAAGACATCAAGAAGGCACCGAAAGAGGTGTGTGTGTGTGTGTGTGTGTGTGTGTGTGTGTGTGTGTGTGTGTGTGTGTGTGTGTGTGTGTGTGTGCGTGCGTGCGTGCGCAAGTTGCGGGCTGTTAGTGAAGTCGTAAGCTGTCTCACATTACTCATGGTCAAGCCTATTGATCATCATGTGGTAGATTCAGATGGTAAAGAATTTATTTGGTTTTTCAGACCCCCACTGGTGTAAGCGTAAAATATATACTGGAAAAACAAAGTTCGTAAACTTGTGTTTGGTTGATTATTTCTCTGTTGTTACAATGCTAATTGGCATTGTATTTTACATCGTTGGAAAGCCTGTTTATTTACCTTCGCAATGATGTCCAATTTGTAAGGATCATGCATTTGTGGGATGAGCAGCACAGCTGATTATGTGGGGAGCGCCCAAGAAAAATTTGCCAAAATGCTCTGCCAATGGTAAACAGTGTATTCTCATAAGGCTACCAGGAAGCCTGCAATGACTGCCCTTCACCGTCAGGCCCGTTTGCGCTGGTGTCGACAACACAGACAATGGAACCTGAACATGTGGGGGAATGTCATGTTCAGTGATGAGTCCAGGTTCTGTCTGCCAAAGTTGGATGGCAGGGTCAAAGTATGGAGACAACGCGGAGAACGCTATGCTGATTGTTGCACCGATGGTGTAACAGCTTTTAGTGGGGGCAGTGTCATGGTGTGGGGCGGCATCTCCCTCACTGGCAAAACAAGGTTTGTCATCCTTGAAGGCAATCTCAATGCAGTGAGATATCGGGATGAGATTCTGCAGCCAGTGGCGATCCCATATCTCCACAATCTGGGACCTAACTTCATCCTCCGAGAAACAACGCTCGCCCCCACAGAGCCAGGGTTATCACAGACTACCTCCACAACGTGGGAATAGAGAAAATGGAACGGCCTGCCAAGAGTCCACACTTCAACCCAATTCAACACTTGTGGGATCAGCTTGGGCGTGCTGTACGTGTTAGAATGACCAACACAACCTCGTTGGCTGACCTGCAACGAATCCTGGTTGAGGAATGGAATGCCATCCCACAGCAACGTATGACCAGGTTGGTGACCAGCATGAGGAGGAGGTGCCAGGCTGTTGTGGCTGTGTATGGATCTTCCACCTCTACTGAGGCTCCTGACGGTGTATTAAATGAATAAAGTGTAAAATAGACTATGTCTTGTTTGTTCCTTGTTACTGAAAGAGAGTTCAATCATCCAATCCACCAAACAACTCAAAACAAGAGTCAACACCAACAGGAGAATACACTGTTTACCATTGGCAGAGCATTTTGGCAAATTTTTCTTGGGCACTCCCCACATAATCAGCTGTGCTGCTCATCCCACAAATGCATGATCCTTACAAGTTGGACATCATTGCGAAGGTAAATAAACAGGCTTTCCAACGATGAAAAATACAATGCCAATTAGCATTGGAACAACAGAGAAATAATCCACCAAACACAAGTTTCCGAACTTTGTTTTTCCAGTTATATACATATATATATATATATATATATATATATATATATATATAAAATAATTATTGCAAAATCAACAGTGGGTTATCCTACATCAGGAAGTTACCTATTTTTAGGGTGAGTTAGATCCCAGAGGAGTCAAACTGCCTGTTGGACCCTCTATAGACGATCCATTATAAGCCTCCAGATGTGCCTGTGTGGATTTCACACTCATAAGGTAACTACATTTAAATCTAAATATAAATGAATGTATTTCCAATGTGAAGTTGACTGCTTACATTGAAAGCACATTAGCACCTCTATATGTTTCTCCTATGTTTTCAGGCACTGTCCATTCACTGAGGTGACTCCACACCGCCGTGCAGTGTACATATGTAGTAGAAAATCATCCTAGAAAACGGAGAGAAGGCCAAATGCTAGTGTTCTTAGTTCAACCAATCTTGAGAAGAATTTTTAGTAACCAGCAATTATTTGTGTGTGTGGTTTAGTTTTTTATGCCAAGTACTTAACATTATGCCAGATTTTGATTTTCACCTGCTATCTTGTTGAACTAATAGCTTAAGGCCCCTTATAGTTTTATGAGTTATTGCAGAAAGTATTTAACAATGCCTAACAATAGAAAAGTCCTTCAACAGCACTAGTTGGACTGAATTTAAAAAAAGTCAAAATGACTTTTCAGGAAACAGTAGGGTACAGTCATCTGTAGCATTAGGACTCTAGACTTGTATCAGCTGTGGAGTGTGATTATTCTGGGAGGACTGGAGGTGTTATCATATGGTACAGAATGAACCTAAAAGCTTTGTGTTCTGTTTCTGGGCCATCAAGACAAAGGGTCTGTTCCTCAGCAGAAGAAATGGTATTACTTTTATCATAAGGTCAAATTACATCAGGGCCTCTCCTCTAGCCTCCACCTGCAGTGCCTCTCCTCTAGCCTCCACCTGCAGTGCCTCTCCTCCAGCCTCCACGTGCAGTGCCTCTCCTCCAGCCTCCACGTGCAGTCCCTCTCCTCCAGCCTCCACGTGCAGTCCCTCTCCTCCAGCCTCCACCTGCAGTCCCTCTCCTCCAGCCTCCACCTGCAGTGCCTCTCTTCCAGCCTCCACCTGCAGTGCTTCCACTACAGCCTCCACTTACAGTGCATTTCCTCCAGCCTCCACCTGCAGGGCGTCTACTTGTACAACTGCACAAGTTAAGCGTTAAGTACAATCGGACGGTCACATCGAATTCTTCCAGGAATTGTGGACGGTTATGTTTGCCTATATGAGGACTGTTATTACCTCCGCTAAGGCCAAAGGCCTAGGAAGGAGGTTATGTTTTCACCTGTTGGTTTGTTGAGCAAATATGATTAAAAAAAGTTATTTTTATAAAACGGGCACTCTATCCTGACAGTAGTACATGACTAGGCAGCGCTGATCAAATATTAATCAATATTATGTTACGTTAATGCCTATTTCTCTCCTCAAATGTTTTCGGAATCAGCTTGTAGTGCACGGTTTAGCTGTAAAATGAGAAAGTTTGTGAAGCGGCCACCATTGTAGAAAATTTGTTGGAGGAATGCCAAGTTCCGGTCACATGACCGGAGCACAGCCAATACGAACGCTCTCTCTCTGAAATGACCTGTGATTGGCCAAAGTCTCCCATCATGGGTTAGATTTTCTAAAGCCTGAAAACAGAGCCATGAGGAGGAGCAGAAGTCTAGTTATCTCTCAGAACACTTGAATTACAATATGCTGAAAGGTTATTAATGGATTTTTGCCCAATGATGCCAAAAAAATACTGCCTACTGCCACTTCAATGCCCAAGTGTGCTTCTGTATTCAAGGACTTTAACCGTAGGTTTACAGTAGTCTCTGCTTACATACAGTATATCACAAGTAAGTAATAGAAAAAAAGTTGGAATAACAGCAATAGACTAACTGAAGGAAGTATGTATACAACATGGTACTTTTAGCCATAACCTCACACAAAAGTGTTACAGCTGAATGTACATGCATATTCGGCATACAAATCATGGAACATAAAACATAAGTACTGTATAAGTAAGTATTTATAGTCATAAATTATTTGGATTTTAACCCCTAAACACAGATTATAAATACGCCACAAGGAAAGCCTTCAACTTTTGATGGCTTTAGACGGGATTCAAACTCGTTTTTTTCCTTCCTCTCTCTCCTCCCCGTCTTCCCCTTCTTCCCTCTTCGTCCCCTTCTTTTACAGACAATTGTTCCCCAGCTTTGGCTCAGAGGTAGAGCAGGCCATCCACCAAAGGTCAGCAATTCGATCCCCGGCTCGTCCAGTCTGCATGTCGAAGTGTCCTTGAGCAAGATACAGAACCCCAAACTGCTCCTGCAGGCCGAGCCATCAGTGTATGAATGTGTGTGTGTGAATGAGTGAATGCTGACATGTAGTGTAAAGTGGTTTGAGTGGTCGGAAGACTAGCAAAGAGTTATATGAATGCAAGTCCATTTACTTTGTTTGACATTATCTGATATTATGCCCCACTTTCACGAAACGACAAACTCATAAGAGAGTGATTGAGAAAAACAACTAAAGACCCGATAAACCAAGCAGAAAAAGAGTGATGTGAAAATCTCAAGTGAAAGAGGAGCGCAGATGAAAATGATAATGATAGCAGCGTCAGTACTGTTTTAGGCTTAGCTCCTCTTTCCCTCCCTCTCTGTCCTTCAGGTCTTATCTATGGCCATTTGTAGCAGCCATTAGCATTGAAGGGTCTGGTAATCTCTAGCTGCAGGGGAGGAAATTCACTTTCAAAGAGCCGAGGCCATTCTCTGTTCCCTCTCGCACCACCTCCCCCTCTGTCGCCTCCTCCTCCTCCTCCTCCTCCTCCTCCTCCTCCTCCTCCTCCTCCTCTTCTCCTGGGCTCAGAGCCTTTATGTTGACATCTGTCCACCACATTCCAAACACATCTCCTCATCCATACCTGTTGGTCCAACACAAAAAACATCATTCTATCCTGCATGACAACAACACATTCTTACGTGCTGCAGTTGTAAATGTCATGTGTCTATTGCTTTCCTTGCCCTTGTGTGTGTGTGTGTGCGTGTGTGTGTGTGTGTGTGTGTGTGTGTGTGTGCGTGTGTGTGAACTTTGTTGATCCCTGAGAGGAATTTAGGTAAATAGAGAGTAACTTCAAAGAAATAGAAGTCTCCTACTTGACATTTATGGTGGTGGAAACATTATATTATACTGCACAGTCCTGGCATTAACTGCCAGATATTGTCCATATCCATGTAGACATGTGGAAAATGTGATAAAAACCTGATCAACTTTTCTTGCAATAAAATACATCTTTAACGTTCTTCTAGTCCTTATGCTAAGCTAGCCTAACTAACTCCTGGCTGCAGCTCTGTATTCAACACACAGACATGAGAGTGGGGTATCAATCTTCTCATAAGCATACTTCACAAAATATCGAACTACTCCTTTAAGGAAAAAAAAAAGTCTTTAAGCTGTAAGCTATAGGAACTCATTTTATAATTTCCAAAAAATGATATTATCTGCCAGGTATTATTGTACAATAGAACAGATAGATACATTTCAGTAGTAGAGCATTAAATATGACGCTTTCATAATGAGCCAAGGCAAGAACCAATAGCAACAAAAATGTATTGTAAGTTTGTTTTTTTTAAATGTTCTAAATGGGTAAGGATATAATTCTACTATGCATGAAATGTCGTCATTAGAAAGTACATATCATGTGCTTAAAGTGTACATATTGTATCTGCTCTCAATTCAGAAAGTATACTAAATATTTGGTGACATATATTGTTCCAGTTTGGTACCATTTTGCAGTGTATACAGATATCTATTTTTTTTCAATTTTTCATACAGAAGTTGCTGCCTAATGGAGATTTTAAAAAATAATCAATGTGGAAGCACAACTTGGAAGTTTGCCCTTTGCTCTACAGACTACAGTGCAATAAAACACACAGTAGCTGTAGACTTTTGTCCTTTAAAGGTGTTCTCGGCAGATGACCAAATGGCACAAATATTGAGGATGTGATTACTCAGCATGTGGGCAGCGTTAAGGATCATTGACTCTGAATGCTAAGTATTGGTTATGGGTGGGTTTCTTCCTTTCATCTCAAGTGGACTGGAAATTGCCCATTAATGGGAATGTGTCCAAAGGTAATTTTTGTATCATTTATGACATTTTTTGGATTGTTTGCAATACAGCAAGAAAAAGACCAGAGTTAAGGAAGATGCAATGCCACAAATGACCACTAGATGGGGCAAAAATCTCCTGACTTTGTGAAGTCAACTAAAAAAAGTCTCAACTTGGCACTCGAAATAGAGATTTACTTATACATCATGTTAGACAATTTTGTTACATGAAGAATATATTAACAGAAACATGTTTTGGAGTGTATTTTGCTTGATTGACATGCGACTCAGCCTATCACACACAGCTGCTGGTGGTTGACTTATACTCAGCTCCTCAAGGGTGCCCAAAGTTAGGATTTTCTGGCTCTAATAACTGACATTAATGTTGGCGAACAAACACCCTCATAGAGACACATGGGTGACATTTCACTACAGTCTGCATTGTTTCCCTGCCTTTTGCTCCAGCTCCATCATGAACCTCAGTGAGTATAACCTGGTAGGTAGGTAGGTAAAGAATGGATGGATGGGTTGCCAAGAAATCCTCTACCAAACCAAATGTTTTCCCTTATGTGATGGTGGAGGAGCATGCAAAGGCAGAACATTGTAAAGAAGAAATCAACAACAGATGAAATGTGGAAGATCCAAGCTCGCATTAGTTATCCATTTGTCACTTCTCCAGGCTTTCTCCTCTTGGCGACTCTCTTCTTGAACCATTTCTGACCAATAAAGATGCATACTCCATGCCACAGGACCCGCCTACACAGGATGAGTACCAGCAGCACCACCACAAGAGTCCCAGAGAACATTGTCCAACCTGCAACATATACAACAGTTTATCAGTACAAAAAGAAATCGCTCAGTGGCACATGCAATAATATATAGTATGTAGATATGGCATTGGCTGCTTCAGCCCATTAATGCGATATGTCAACTTCGCTGTCATATAAGGGGAAGTCAAGACTGGCCTGTAAACACATACAAGTGAATGGGGAGCATCCGTTTTTCTGGATCAAAAGCAGTTAGAAAAGTAAACACTAGTTCATAAAAAATATGTGGACTGGGTTTTTCATGGCTTGGGCCCAAACAGCATACAGTGATATTTAAAGGGACTCTATGTAAGAATCAGAAATTGCTTGTTAACAGCGACACCTGTGGCCGTTAAGTCAACGGAAGTCAGTGTTCTGTTGCCCCCGCTCGCGTATGTGCTCGCTCTACATAGACATGAATGAGCAGCACTCAAAACAGTGAGGCAACACACGTCAGCTAAAACCACAATATCACTCTATATTTCAGCTGCTTGGCAGTAATGTTAGCTGACCAGACGAAGGTCTCTCCATGAATCAATGCTGATCCTAGTGTTGGCTTTTCCTGCCTCAGCCTTCCGACCGCAACCAGAGGGAACAGGGGAGACACCGGAGTTTTGGTCGGAGACGATAACGTTTCTCTCTGCGGAGCCCCGTCACTTCACAAGACACGGGAAACCTCTGTTGGTCTGGAGGAGCTGGAGCATTTATTTCTGCACAAACGTCCACTGTACATTCACTAGATATTCTCAGAGCTACGAAGTCTTCTGCAGTGTGCATTGTGCGCGCATGCATTTGAGTGTGGAGCGAAAGAGTGAGAACGAGCGTGGTGTGTGAGTGAAGGCAAGCAGGCAGAGGAGCAGAGTACAGCAGAGACTCCGGCCCTGGAGACCAAAGCTATGGTCTCCCCCGCGTCCTCCAACCGCGGCCAACACTGTTTTGCAAGACGGGCTTCACAAAATAGAACTTTGCGGTTTTGGTGCTTATGTGTAGTTTGTGTTGGAGTCTTGTCTGAACAGTGTAGCAACATGCGTGCGCGCATGGGACACCGACACGCAAGGATTTATTTGTGTAAGACGTTACAAACAGTCCCTTTAAGACAACAGAGGGTTCCCGACTTCGTGGAAACATGGCGCAACATGACAATGCCCTCATGCCCAAAGGCAGGTTAACAAAGAAATGTGTTTTCCAGTTTAGTGTGGAAGACCTTGACTGACCTGCACAGAGCCCTGACCTGAACCCCATCTAACACCTTTGGGATGAACTGGAACAATGACTGTGAGCGTGATGTTGGGTGATAAGGTCACCCAACATCACGAAAGGCTTCAGTGTGTTCACAACAAAGTTCTTGCCAAATTCTCAAACAGTGTCTGAGACCCATTTCCCCCACACTTTTATGAAGTTTTATTTTGGGAGGCTGCGCCTGACAATCTTTCTTAAATATTAGTCAGAAAAGCGTGCTCACTCTACACAGTGATTGACCAGGTTTGCACATGTGACAGAGTATACAGGAACTGAACTGGTCTCTCAAGCTACTATATAAGTGGGGCCATTTAGAACATATATGAACATTTTTGCCTTCGGGCATGTCCGTGACACTTAGTATGATATTACACAGGATATCAATGCTCTTGTGGTTGAATGGAAGCAAATTCCTGCAGCCAGGTTCTAACATACTTAGTAGAAAGCCTTCGCAGATGAGTGGAGGCTGTCATAGCTGCATGAGATATTCAACGTCCAGCTATAGGTTAAATATTTGGTTGTTCACATACATTTCAAGGATATATGAAGGATGTAGAATTTGAACATTTGAGTGTGTGCTTCTAATTACAAAAAATGGAAATAAAAGATTGAGTTGGAAAAGGAAAGTAGACCAAAAGCTAATTAGTTACAGTAACAGGAGAAAAAGTAAGTCATTACCTCCTCCCCTGTGTGTGTGTGTGTTGTGTGTTGTGTGTTTGTGTGTGTGTGTGTGTGTGTGTGTGTATGTTGTGTGTTGTGTGAGTGCGTGTGTGCGTGTGTGTGTGTGTGTGTGTGTGTGTGTGTGTGTGTGTGTGTGCGTGTGTGTGTGTGTGTGTGTGTGTGTGTGTGTGTGTGTGTGTGTGTGCGTGTGTGCGTGTGTGCGTGTGTGTGTGTGTGTGTGTGTGTGTGTGTGTGTGTGCGTGAGTGTGTGTGTGTGTGTGTGTGCATGTGTGTGAGTGTGTGCGTGTGTGCGTGTGTGTGTGTGTGTGTGTGTGTGCGTGTGTGTGTGTGTGTGTGTGTGTGTGTGTGTGTGTGTGTGTGTGTGCGTGTGTGTGCGTGTGTGTGTGTGTGCGCGTCCTCTTCAGTCTTGATAACAATGATAGCTCTGTGGAGGGCCGCTCCACTACAACCATTGATAGAGAGATACAGAGAGAGAGGGACCAGGATAGAGAGAGCATGGAAAAAAAGAGGTCTGATTTGTGGAGTGTGCCTCACACCCTCCTGTGGGTACCCCCTTCTCCTCTCTCTCTCTCTCTCCTCTCATTCTTTTCTTCTCGGCCACTCTGATGTAATCCAAAGGCCTCTGCAGGAGCAGCTGCACAGCGAACCAGCCTTCCCCTCCTTCCCTCTCCCTTTCTCTAAATCTCTTTCTCTCTTTTCTTTGCACTTCCAGAGGCATGCGAGGCGAGGCGAGGCGAGGGAGAGGAGGGCGCTCAGACACAATTGGGGTCTTTTTCTGCCTTGAAAAAAAAGGGGGCTATCGCCTCACATCTCCTTCTGTCGCCCCCTCTACTGTACTATACTGCAGGCGGGTGGGTGGGTGCAGTGGCACAGTGTCTTGGTGTGCTGAAAGGGCAGCATAAAGAGACAACTGCACATAAATACCAGAGCCAGACAGCAAATTTAGCTGCAGACAAACAGTGGTGGCTTTAAACAACAGTTGTTGTTAGCAGGGATGCACTAAAACTGAGTTTATTCACATTTTCATTCGTGGAGTTTTCCTACAAACATCCTGAACTTTGACTTAAGCGGCATCAGTCAAAACCCCAAGCTACAGCCAGTGCACCAAAATGTCCATATGCACTATACAGTGATGCTATTTACCAAGTTAATAGAATCCATACATGAGTAGAATATTCCCATGAAACGTCTTTAAGAACATCATGGTGTTGTGGTTTAATCCCTGCTCTTTATGTTGAAACAAGTCTAAAGCTCTGCTAGCAGCCCCTACAGGCTGTAATGTCTATTACTCCTCACATCATAACAGTGTTGGGAGGAATAAACATGCTGACAGTTAAAGATACAGTTGATAACATTGATAACATTCAGCCACATTCCATTGCATCACTTCACAACAAATGGTTGCCATTTGACCCAGACAGTGACAAGTGATGAATCGTTCAGAGTTAAAGTCATTTTGCAATATGTAGCTATAGGCCTACATTAGGTGTGTGCGTGCATGGCGCGCACTCCCCCCCTCTCCCACCGCTGCCGTAGTTTCAGCTGGAGATCAGCTGTTCTAGCGTGAAACTTCGTTAAAAAAACATTTGATTCAAACTGGACAGAAACAAAATAAAACTCACCAAAACCGTCTTGGTTAGTCTTTCCAACATTCACTAACTCTGGTTCAGTCGGCCACCCACTTCTAAATCCCCTCTGATACACATCTTTCTTATACATTGTTAGAGAGAACTACTGCGGAGACAGCCGGGGCTCCTCGCTAGCGCACCCGGTAGCGACGTGGAGGGAGAGTGGCGCCGGTCTGCACGAGCTGCCGGTGCTGCGGTCCCGAGGAGAGCCGTTCGACAAAGTTTCACTTTGGGGCATCACATGACCAGACATTATCAATCCATTTGACGAGGGCGGCTTTAACCACGGGTGCTTTCCCCCTTTTGTTTTTCTTTCAGAGAGAATGACTTTCCTTTTCCTGTCATGATATCGATGTGCAGGCAGCGCCAGCCTCAGGTGGCCAGCCAGAGAGCAGACATACACTCACCGGCCACTTTATTAGGTACACCTTGCTAGTACCGGGTGGTCTTCTGCTGCTGTAGCCCATCTGCTTCAAGGTTGGACGTGTTGTGTGTTCAGAGATGGTATTCTGCATACCATGGTTGTAACGAGTGGTTATTTGAGTTACTGTTGCCTTTCTATCATCTCAAACCACTCTGCCCATTCTCCTCTGACCTCTGACATCAACAAGGCATTTTCGTCCACACAACTGCCGCTCACTGGATATTTTCTCTTTTTCGGACCATTCTCTGTAAACCCTAGAGATGGTTGTGCGTGAAAATCCCAGTAGATCAGCAGTTTTTTAAATACTCAGACCAGCCCGTCTGGCACCAACAACCATGCCACGTTCAAAGTCACTTAAATCCCCTTTCTTCCCCATTCTGATGCTCGGTTTGAACTTCAGCGAGTCGTCTTCACAACGTCTAGATGCCTAAATGCATCGAGTTACTGCCATGTGATTGGCTGATTAGCTATTTGTGTTAACAAGCAATTGAACAGGTGTGCCTAATAAAGTGGCCGGTGAGTGTATCTTGGCATGTATGGAAAGACCCAAAATGAACACTGTAAGTGGACTACTTAATCCCCTCACTCCTCTTGCTATGTCTCTCCCTCTCTTTAGCATTTTGTTTCATGTGAACACAACAGATTTTATCTATATCTAATACTACTCTGGTGAAAATCTTACAAAGGGGCCAGTAGGATCTTTAAAGATTCCCTATAGGGAAGATCATTCAAAGGATGCATCTGAAATACCTCTCCAGATGAAGTATTTCTTTATGTCTTTAATATTTTCAACATGGAAGGTAAGAACTGTCATTATTATGATTATAATTATTATTCAAAAGTCAAGTTTATAGATTGCAGGAAGAAAAAGTAAATGGAAGATGTACCTCACCTTCTAAAAGCAAGTTGAATAAATGCCCATAAAATCCCAGCAGTGGGTCAGCGGTGTGTTATATGTATGATAAAGCGCTCACTTTATAGCACAAGCGTAGCTGAGAATCAAAGTCATCTAACATCAAACTGTTTTGCACACTGTGGGTGGGAAATGATGTCCTTGGTTTGACTTTTCTGATACTGTGTAAGTCAACAGTCCGCTGATACAGACACCGGACCGACAGACTTTCAAAGTACCTGACATCCTTCAGGAGAAGGTCAGACATTTCAGAACACCACAGAAAAAGATTAACTGCAGTGCAGATAACGAAGCAACAATCTGTAACGGCCGGGCCACGCAGGGAACGTCAGCAGCGGCGGCTGTTGTATTTCGTCGTCCATGTTAACAGGTTAGAGCAGCCACACAGCTCGACTGCGTGCCAGACTGTATATTGACATCATACCAGCAACATTACTACACTTTCAATGTCTTTATCTGTAGAATACGTCACAGACATGGAAAAAAGTAAAGATTTATTTTTAATTTAACACTTCCTGTTACAGTTTCAAAAAAATATAAGTCATTGAGCGTTTTTTCTCTGTGGACCGAATTCCTTCATTTGTCAACACCAGGCTTTTATTCTGAAATATTTACAGGACGGTGTTGTAGAACATGCAGTGACTTGCAGGGCTCCATGAATGAATAAAGTACAGGGTTTTAATTGTTGATTATTACTCACTCATCACTCACTCATCTTCAACCTCTTATCCGGGGTCGGGTCGCGGGGGCAACAGCTCCAGCAGGAGACCCCAAACGTCCCTTTCCCGGGCCACATTAACCAGCTCTGACTGGGGGATCCCGAGGCGTTCCCAGGCCAGTGTGGAGATGTAATCTCTCCACCTAGTCCTGGGTCTTCCCCGTGGCCTCCCAGCTGGTCATGCCTGGAACACCTCACTAGGGAGGCGCCCAGGGGGCATCCTTACTAGATTCCCGAACCATCTCAGCTGGCTCCTTTACACGCAAAGGAGTAGCGGCTCTACTCCGAGTTCCTCATGGATGACTGAGCTTCTCACCCTATCTCTAAGGTAGAAGCCAACCACCTTCCTGAGAAAATCCAATTCGGCCATATGTTGATCTAGTTCCTTCGGTCATGACCGACCCCTCATGACCTTAGGTGAGGGTAGGAACGAAGATTGACCGGTAGATCGAGAGCTTTGCCTTCCGGCTCAGGTCTCTTTTTGTCACAACGGTGCGATTATTACTATTATTTACAAATGAGCACATGTTTCCGATCAGGTACCGGTTGGCCAGAAGGGAGTTGGAGCTGGAGTTTGGCCAGATATTTCCGGGAATTGTTGACATATTGTCTTATAATGATGAGTTTCATATTTTGTTTACCGATAAGGAGCGCACTCCATTTATTATCTGTCGCTGTCCATTGACGGGGGTTCTGAATTAAAGTTGTCGTGGCATATTGTGAAGGAAGGGGAGGGCCTCCAAAATGTCTGTAGCCTCGGGGCCTCAAGTAAGGCCCCCCTGCCAGCAGCAGAAACCACTTACCTATGCGTGTGTGTGCGTGTGTGTGTGTGTGTGTGTGTGTGTGTGCATGTGTGTGCGTGTGTGTGT